>NW_027353342.1:0-819 GCF_012295235.1 Primulina huaijiensis
CCGATAGGAATGAGTAAATAACGTGTCGGCAGATGATGGCTCCGTTCGGTCTTCCGACGGCCGAGATTGTAAGTTCATTAAACTTTATACATATTGGGTTAGGTAAAATGATTAAGCAGCTGGACACATAGGAAACACTTTGTTTAAACAATGTGATATTGTTGTCCTTTTGTTAAAGTAAAAACAATTTGTGGTCCTAATCAAGTATAACTTACCCGACATGAAACTTTAATCACTTAAATTATATATTGTCACGTGTCAGCAGATTTTGCTTCTAAGATCTTCCCAAAATCTCGTGTTCAAAATTCAATCCTTTACAATCATGCCCAAGAGAAATAATATGGTCAGTGTGTTTGTTACAATGAGAAAGTGAGAAACCCAAAGTCTGTATTATTCAGACGTGCACTTGCTAAACTTCATATACATGTAATAGTTTGTTAATCACACACATCAAATAAATATGTAAAATAAAATTCTCAAGCAAATTATGGCTTCTGATGTAGCCAAAAAATGTAATTATCCGGACTACTCTGCAGGCTGGTAAATGGATCCAAGTAATCGTAGACCGATACTCCAATTAGCTCGTAAACATGTCCAAGTAGCTGGTAAAGAGAAAATTTTGTGGGTTATCATCTACGTCACAAACAAACGTCAGCGGTGTCCGACGCAGACACTCCGACGCTCAAGTCATAAAATGATTTAAAGATGTTCTCTGAAAGTTAAATAGCTTAAGTATAAAATAATGAGAGTGTACCTTAAATAATGAGTGTCTTCCTCTATTTATAAATTTTTTAAGAGTGTTTAATGGGCTTAGACTTT
>NW_027353343.1:0-819 GCF_012295235.1 Primulina huaijiensis
GAACCAAAAGTTGATCTCGATCCTCAACTGAATATGGGCACTAGACATCCGAGTCTTTCACCTTCAGCTGATGGTATTCCGAACGAAGATCTATCTTCAGAAAACTGAACCTCCCTGCAGCTGATCAAACAAGGCTTCGATTCTAGGCAAAGGATAGCTATTCTTGATGGTGACTCGGTTCAACTCTCTATAGTCAATGCAGAGTCGCATACTAACATCCTTCTTCTTCACGAATAATATCGGTGCGCCCCATGGAGCACAACTCGGGTGAATAAAACCCTTGTCTAGCAACTCCTAAATCTGATCCTTATGCTCTTTCATCTCAGCTGGCGCTAGACAATAGGGTACCTTAGAAATTAACACTGTACCCGAGATCAATTCGATAGAAAATTCCACCTCTCGGTCCGGTGGAATGCCGGAAACGTCCTTAAGAAAGACGCTAGGAAAGTCTCTGACAATGTCAAGATCCTCTAGCTTCTGACTGACCGAAACATGTACTGAAATAACACTCGCCAGAAAATCTTGGCAGTCTCGTCTCATAAGTTTCCTCGTACAAATGCAGGAGATAATGTGTGGCATCTGCTTGTTCCTCGCTGCTCAAAGACAAAAGATTTGCCACTGGGCAGTCGAATAGACACTGACATCTGCTGGAAATCTATCGAAGCTCCATTCAAAGATAGCCAATCCGTGCCAAGAATGATGTCGAACTCAGGCATCGGAAGTATGATGAGATCTGCCTGAACCACATTCTTCTGTAAACAAAGCTCAAGATTTCTCACTATATTCGTAGTAACCATCTGATCACCAGAAAGAATAGAA
>NW_027353344.1:0-820 GCF_012295235.1 Primulina huaijiensis
AAATCGTTATTTAAAAAAAAAAAAAACAAAAGTCGAAAAAGAAAATTACACACTAACAAAGTAAAATGCAACTTCATAGAGTAATAATAATAATAATAATAATAATAATAATAATAAAAGTGTGTCACCTTTTTAGCCTTGCTACCAAGGTAGAATAACCATACCAAACTATTTTTTTTTTATAATTTCCTATTTCTACTTTAAATTCACCGCAACTTCAATATTTTTCCCGGTAAAAATGAGAAAAATCGATATGCAATTTATTATATATAAAAACGATCAAACCCTGAAATTTTTTGCGGTGAAGGTCTGGCCGAACTGCCAATCAGCCGGCGCCACGTTATAGGACGTCGATGTGCGGCGGTCAGAAGCCGTGACTCGAAACGACAAGGCCTGACCAGCAAGAACGACATTGGATTGCCACTTTTGGCCCCAATTGCGGCTGAAGGCTATCCACTTGGTGTTAGTACCTTTAACGCTGATCCGCACGATGTCCCCCGCGCCGGCCACATTGGTGACAAGAACCAGATTGAAGTAGCGGAAGCCATTGATTGTGAATCAAATTCCTCCTTGCTTTATGCACGGTATCCTGCATTTAATTGAATTGAATGAATGAATTCACATTTATTTGACCCTAGGCCCCGGTGGCGTCGTTTTAAAGGCCCAGCATGTGAATTGTTTACCTATCTAATTCACGGACGTAATTGCAGCTCCAGAAGTGAAGTGGACCTATCTAACTTATCTTGAAAAAGTCCCAAAGACCGACCCCTACCTTTGTTGGAAATTTAAAATAAATTTAAAGATTGAATAAAAATTATGT
>NW_027353345.1:0-821 GCF_012295235.1 Primulina huaijiensis
TATTCCACGAGCTAAGACCATGTCGTACAATCGTCACCTTCTTTGATGAAGACAACAATTTTTCAGAAAGTGAAGTTGTGGCTCTTTGAAAATCATATGCACCACCAGTCAAAGAGCTGTTGTTTCCAGATACTTCTGCGAAGATAAGTGATGTTCAGGAAACAAAGTTTGTGTAACTGTTGCCAACATTTTCTCACCAAGCAATATTGAGAGGTAATGAGAAAACAGACGAAATTAGGATCCCACATCTAAGCAAATTGTTACACGCGCAGCGCCAGCAATTATTGTAAAGTTACCAGTTGCAGTGGACTGTTCTGGTCTCGAAGATGAGCATATAACGCGATCACGTTGGCCGGAGTATGCCAGAAGGTTGGGAGGTTTTCTTGAACCATAGACTGCGGCCGTTGGCAATAATGGAGAGAACATAACAGCCATTTCCCCAGCGCAACCTATCATAACTAGAAGCTAATGCAGCCTTTTTCCAGCCTTCTGGATTTCTACTTGTTTCGTTTCGTTTTTCCTTAGTTAATGATTAGCCATCGTCGGGGGAAAATCTATCCCTGAGATACTTTTGGGTGGTTGCTGAAATATGGTTGCTACAGTTCCGGATAGCCATTTATAGTGACGGATTATTGTGGTCGTCTTTAATTTCGTGGAGATTTTTTTCTTATTCGTCTGGATTGATAGCTCAGTGGTAGCCCAACGGGGATAAACGGATATGCTCTTTTTTTTTAAAAAAAAAAAAATTTAATCATGACTCATGTTAGGGTTTTTTATAAAAATAATTTAATTTTAAAATTTTTTTTCAAAAATAATGTAAA
>NW_027353346.1:0-821 GCF_012295235.1 Primulina huaijiensis
CGTAGCCC
Organism: Primulina huaijiensis; assembly: GCF_012295235.1. Classification (NCBI taxonomy): domain Eukaryota; kingdom Viridiplantae; phylum Streptophyta; class Magnoliopsida; order Lamiales; family Gesneriaceae; genus Primulina; species Primulina huaijiensis. The sequence continues at coordinate 9 of NW_027353346.1, forward strand.
AATGTCGGAAACCTACACTGAAAATCTTGATGCCGTGTCCCCGCCTCAGACAAAGTAAGTAATATTATTCTTAGATTATTAAGTAAAAAAATTGTTTATGAGGAGATTCGATATTATTAACATCATGATATATGTTTAGTATGATTTATGTAGACTTAGTTATGGTAAAGATTGTGTGAATCATTTATAGGGATCGTGTGATAGCTAGTTTTAAATAAGTTCTAGGCATTTTGTTATTGTGCTGAATCACGTAAATGCTGTCTCCTGTTGCAACCGTCCGCATTTAAAATCATCATCGACATGAGAAAAACGTTAACTTTAATAATCAGGTATCAACTTATTAGAGTGAACGCCAAGGGGATGAATGAAGGATGCAAGTGGGTCGAAATGTTCGAAGACGTTAGCGTGGTCGTTTTCTGTGTGTCCCTGAGTGAATACGATCAACTGTGTGTTTCTCCAGACATTGTTGGTAGCAAAAACGGCGTCCTTCAAAACAAGATGATTCAAAGTCGGGACCTCTTTGAGACAACAGTCAGACATCCATGTTTCAAGGACACCCCATTTGTCTTGGTCTTGAACAAGTACGATCTTTTCGAAGAAAAAATCACCCGGGCTCCCATTGGCTCCTGTGAATGGTTCACCGATTTCAGTCCGGTTCGGCCCCACAACAACAACCAGTCGCTAGCGCACCAAGCTTACTTCTACATAGCAATGAAATTCAAGGATCTGTATGCGGCCCTCACTGGACGAAAGCTCTTTGTTTGGCAGTCAAGGGCGAGAGACCGACCCACAGTGGATGAAGCTTTCAAGTAT
>NW_027353347.1:0-821 GCF_012295235.1 Primulina huaijiensis
TCCTACAACAAATTTATCTCAATCACACTAATTATATGATATAATACTCCACAATAATAGGGAACTCGCAGTGTTTAACACAAAGGGGTAAAAAAAAAAAGAAATATATGTAAGATTTACAATCCTTTGATGTGATCTTCAATCAGGATGAATATGAATCATTTATTTGCAATCTAGCAATCCATGTTGCATCCTTTTTGTAAAGGTACACATTTATGATGTATTAACTTGATCTGAATAGATATGATCCTTCCAATTGCATAATACTTATCTAAGAACAAGAAAATACTCAAGAACTGATCAGACCAAGATCTTTGAGGATGTTCTGACTGAGGATTGTAGCAACTGGCAACTCAACTTCTTCACATCTGAGTATTTGAGAGGCTTTAGCATGAACATTTGCGCGCCTTCCTCTAAGCACCTATGGATTCGGAGAATTAGAAATGCGATAACTTAACCATAACATGTAAAGAAAAATATCTTGAACGAAGATGAGAAATATATGAATTACTTGTTTATACGAGTTGGGATGTTTTCGGATGACATTATGACAACAGGAACATCCTTCATGACCGATGATTCCTGCTTAGGAAGATATCAACATGAACTTCTAGACCTCTCGATTGTAGACAAGTGAAATTATATACTACATCGGGAGTTCATAATAATTCACCTTAATTTTCTTGAGCAGTTCATATCCGGTCATTCCTGGCATGCAGTAATCGGTTATAATCATATTCACCTTTGAGACCTGCGAAACGAGGGACTCGAAAGTGTCAACATTTGGTGCGACAAATGTGCAGAAAAGATCCTGAGGATAA
>NW_027353348.1:0-821 GCF_012295235.1 Primulina huaijiensis
GATGAATATGATGACATGTTTTTGAAGGAAGTGAGTTGGTTGTGATTGTACGAACACGAACATGTAAAGCCAAGATTCAGTGGACGGGTAATACTGTCGCTGATGTCCCCGTCGTTGGGTACCACGGTTATACATAGATGGATCTATCGACTTAGAGCTGATACGAAAGTTGCAACTAATGATCTGAATCCAATAAGGAAAAATGAACACGTATATGTCGATACGATATGACACGATTGGAAATGAATATGTTTACGCTTATTTTTATATGTTTGAAGATCATGAAACTTATGTTAATTACAGTACTTTTCACTTCACTGTTGCTTGATATATATATGTACTTGTTATTATGGTTCAGGAGTGTTGAGTCTGTAGACTCAAAAGGTGTGATTGATACAGTTGATCATGAGGTTGTGGAGACTGGAGGCGCTGAAGACTGAGTAGGCAGAACTGGGGGTGCACATGATAACTCGAGGACCTTGCATTCTTCTGCATAAGATGTTTAGGAGTCAAGGGTTTTAAACAGTAGTTGCGCATGTTTAGGATTTTCGTTGATGCTCTAGTTATGGCCAAAATTTTAGATATTCATTGGGGTTCTTTTTGTTAAACAATAACTCCTCATTGTTGTCACATTTTAAGATTTCGTGTAACTGCAGTTATTTTTCTAGTCAGTGATGAGATTAATTTTTAAAACGTATGTTTAACTTATTTAAATATTTATGAGTGTGTGTATTTTCGGTCACAACATTTTTTTAAAAAAATTCCAGTAGAATTTTATGTGATACCCTTGTCCCACATCTAAAAAATCAAAGATTTAAAAT
>NW_027353349.1:0-821 GCF_012295235.1 Primulina huaijiensis
TCTTTTTATATTATTTTAGCCCTTGTGAACCACGACTCGACCCCCCCGTGAGCCGTGTTTCAATTATTTTAGTTTAGAAAACCCTAAAACGACCTACAACTGTCCCACCCGAGCCATGTCCCGATTTTGTCGAGTCACCCTCGAGCCACCTTGAGCCAAACCCTGACCAACACCCTTAGACACCCTACTGGACCTTAGGACCCCTAGGAAACAGCCCCAAACCAAAAACGTGACCCCCTTACCAATACCATGCAGTGGCCGAGAGATGCACTTTGTGTGTACTCTAGTTTTGTGGACTTAGCAACCTAGCCGACGCCCCAGCACCCGAGCCAACCTCTAGTGCACCTACCTAGGATCCTAAAGACTTGTCCTAGCCTAGCCTCTGAACTCTGGACCTCGCCCTTGCTTCTCTGCAAGCCGTGTAACCCCTGCACAGAAACTGCACAAGGCTCTTGGGTAGGAGTCCTTGTGTGCAAGGACTCCTCTCAGCCCTCTAACCCGAGTCATAGCTTGGCTAGGACTCTACCCTTGACTCTACCAAGCCCCTGGCCAGCCTTGAAACCAAGCCAAGGCCAGCCCTCCCCTTAACCATGAAACCCGATCCCATAAACCCTTGACAGAAAAAAACGATTCCAGCATGTTGCTTATTTCCTTCAACTTTGAGGTGTTTTAGGCGTGATTATGTGACTCTAAAACAGGTGTAAACCACTCTTGATCTTAACTTACCTCATGGCAGCCCCTTAACCAAATAATATACAAGTTAATTGAATCATAAGCCATGTTTTAACATCACATATGCTTGAAAAACGAAATATAATCAA
>NW_027353350.1:0-821 GCF_012295235.1 Primulina huaijiensis
AAAAAAAAAAAAAAAAAAAAACACATGCTGGAAGCATTAACAAGAAAAAAATTAAAATGCAATAATTAAGAAATATTGGTATGTTATTTTTTCAAGTGCTAATGTTCTAAAATATAAAAAGAAATATTTCTTATGGGCCATTCTACCCACAAATATAACTTGAGACATAGCCTTTCCAATTTTTGAAGTCGTGGCTACATTCCTGGCCTATAATTACTAGTTTATTTCACCTCTCAAAATAGTTGGCGTAATTAGGAGTATACCCATCGTGGGATATTAAAGGTACCAAATTCTATCAACCGATGGACAATTTTTTTATAAAATATATATTATTTTTTACCAGGGAAAATATTTTTGATTCATATCGGTGGTAGCAGTTTATTAAATTACAAAAAGAAAAAATTGCAATGTTAGTATTTTATATTTGTTTCTATGTGATTTTATTTTTATATTATGTAGCACAACACACCAATGTCATATAAACATCACACGAAAAAATAACGAAAATCGAGGAAACGTGTAATGTCTAGGAAATTCGTGCTACGTAACCTGACTGCATGCAATCTAGGGTTTTACTAAAATTAAATGTTTAATTATTTTATTGCATGATTATTGCATGGATATATGGTTTGGTTCATTGTTTATTTAAAATTTCATGCATTAGGGATTTAAGTTATTTTCGCGTTCGAACGAGGAACGGAGACCGGTGATATTTAGGAAAAATATTTTTATTGAATAATTATTTTTAAATATTTAATATATGGAAAAATTAAGTGTGATTTTTGAAAATAGGCATTGGTTGGGTATTTTTACTCGTCGGG
>NW_027353351.1:0-822 GCF_012295235.1 Primulina huaijiensis
GAGACATCAGTGGACTCACCCGCTAAAGTAAGTGCACAAATTGAGTCAAAACTTAGGCAAGAAAACTTGAATGAGTCGCCCTGTCAAAGAAAAGAGGATGTACACTCACCAACCGAAGTTGAAGAGCAGATGAGGAAATCATCCATAGCTGCAGTGGTTGATCCAGATACAGAGGAACATGCTACATTACAAATCAAGAAAGAAGAGCTCTCAGAATCAATTCATGAGAGGGAAAAGCATAACGAGTCAGCTAACTAGAACGAAGGGTTTGATTAAATGACTTTATCCCAAAGAATTTTTTGGTTTGTCTGATAGAAAAGTTGTGTTCAAGTATGAGAAAAGGGTATAATTCTTCTGTTTTCTTTTTTTTTATTGCTCGGTTCGACCTTCTATTTAAATTCCTGAATGATTTGCATCAGGAAAACGACCGCAGCTCGAACATGCATGTCTCCTTATTTGGCTTGTGGACTTGGGCTTAACGCTTGCAGGTTCAGTTTTCAGTTTTTCGTTGTCACCTATTTAATGAGAGAAATTCATTGGTACATTCAAACTACCTTATTATATCATGTCTAATTTCCATGTTCCTTGTTATGATGTTATTGTATTGCATCGTTCATTGGTTACTCCTTAAACGAGAATAATGAAAATCGTATATAAATGATTCATGATATATGAGACGAAGCAAAATTATAAAGGAACTTGATCATGCTAGAAACTTCGAAAAAAATAATCCAGTTTACATGCCATGAAACAATGTCAAGCAGCATAACATCGAACTCCTTGTATCGATAGTATAGTATGGATTTGAATCTGACAAGTTAG
>NW_027353352.1:0-822 GCF_012295235.1 Primulina huaijiensis
TACCCATAACAATGTCTGGACTTTAGTTCCAAGACCACTTTCAAAGTAAACTATATGTAAAAAATGGGTATATATAAACAAACTAAACAAATATGATTCAGTTGTGCGCAACAAAGCAAGGTTGGTTGCACAAGAGTACAGACAAGAGGAAGTAATAGATTATGACGAAACTTATGCATCAGTTGCTTTACTGGAAACAATAAGAATATTACTAGCCTACACCTTTTTCAAGAACTTCAAATTATACCAGATGGATGTCAAAAGCGCATTTCTCGATGGTCAGTTACAGGAAAAATTTTACGTTGAACAACCACCAGGTTTTGTAAATAATTCATTTCTTGATCATGTTTATCATCTCACAAAGCATTATATGGTCTCAAACAAGCTCCCCGAGCTTGGTATGTGTTGGAAACTGAATTTTGGATGTTTGACAAACTGAGCATTTAATAGATTAAACTAACTGATCAAGAAGAATTAAAGAAACTGATCAAATATGCAAACTATCGGTTGCCCTTAACTGAAGATTAATGCGCAGAAAAGCAAAGGCAACTGAATCAGCTAACTGAACTACGCAGACAACTGACTGATCAGTAGGAAACTGATCAGTTACAACAATCAGCTGTGAGCATATCAGTTATATCCTATCGGCTTCATCAAACTGATTGACACGTCATCAGTTAAGGGAAAGGACTTTCAACCGACAAATTGTACAAAAGCAGACTGCAACAAGTGGAGGCATAGCCGCATTTCAGAAAAGCTGAAGTATACGATTTTCAAAAGAATGTTGACGTGGCAAACAACGGATAGAAAGATTCAAATCGC
>NW_027353353.1:0-823 GCF_012295235.1 Primulina huaijiensis
ATGCATGGTAGAATTTATTCCATACATTTTATAAATTCATGCATTCAATTGTTTTAAGTTGCATTTCGCGCTCGAACGACGAACGGGGACCGGAGAATTTTCAGAAAATTACTTTAATTACATGATTTATTTTTAATAATTAATATAAGGTGTATTTAAGTGTATTTTTCAAAAAGTGAGATTTATTGGGTATTTTTACCTGCAAGATTTTAATTTTTAACCGTACGCAAATTTTAGCGAATCGGGGAACTTTTTGAGAGTTCGGCTAATATTTTCAACAACTTTCAAACATGAAATATTTTCGGGAGTATGTTTGGATTTAATGGGCCTATTCTTAAGTTTATTGGACTCAAAAATCTTTTAAACTTTTTAATTAATAATTAAGGTTCATTATATTGATTATTAACTATTTAATGATTTTACTATTTGCTACCCTACACCTATTTATTCTAATCAACTGACACCTCCACTCACAAACTTCCACTCCCCTCTCCATTCTATCGGTTTTTCCAGCAGCAACTTAAGCAAAGTTCGGCCACTTAATTTTCTTGCAAAAGAATTGTTCCGGAGCTTCCCCGTTGCTCATTTCTAGGGGTGTCAATCGGGTCGGGTGGGTCGGGTTTCGTGTCAACCTGCAAATTTTTTTTTCAACCCGAACTCGAACTAACCCGAAAACTCCAAACCGGAATACAAACTCGTCTAACCCGCCTAACCCGAATTTTATTTATTTTTTTAAAAAAAGATTAATGAAAAAAATTCAAAAAAATAAAAAATAATCATAATATTTTAATTTAAACACATAATAACAAAATTTTTGATTTAA
>NW_027353354.1:0-825 GCF_012295235.1 Primulina huaijiensis
TAAGGTCTCTGAGGAATGAAGCAAGATCGTGGTTTAAGGTTGGAAATGAAACTGATGATGATGCCTATGCTAAGGCATCGGCTTGGTATCATGTAACATATCATCCCGATTATTGGGGTTGTTACAATGAGGGACTGAAACGGGACCATTATCTTAGTTTTCCGTGGTGTGTGTATGATAAGCTGGTTCAGATCAAGAAGAAGAACTCGAGGAGGGCTCAGAGTATGGCTTCACTCAGGGATCTTACTCGGCGACTACGCATTAAGTGAGAAATGAGGTTTCCAGCCAAGTTTGTTTGATTTGAGGATATATTTTAAGCTTGTTTGATTATTTGTGATGAGTCGTTCGGGTTTTTATGTGCATCTCATAACTTAAGACAATCTTTCATGGTGGTGTGTTTGTTTTTCTATCTACTTGTGTTACTGCGAATGCCGGTACATTTGAGTGTCTTGCCTTCCATCCCATTTGCTATCGAAGAAATGGTTATGGAGAATACCCAAAATAATTATATATTGTTCAATTACATGGAATCTGGAGAAGCATGATAAGACAACAAATGCAAGTTTGGTCTTTTGTATGCATACAAGGTTGGTTAACTTCACTGATGCTAATGAAACCGGGCATGTCCGCAAATTTCCTTCGTAAACACTAAACTTGCGAGTGTATGTACCATGAAGAAATTGACCATTTTCTCTAAATTAGTGGTTTGTTATGCCACCACGAATTCCTGCAGAATCTGCTTGCTAATATCCACCGGCAAAGAGTACTTCAATGTAACCAGAATTTTTATTCATGGTGGACTAAAATAAATATATCTCATAAATT
>NW_027353355.1:0-825 GCF_012295235.1 Primulina huaijiensis
TTATTCATATACATGATATAAACTATTGGTTTTATGTTACGATTCATGTTTTTCAAGTACTAAGGGGCTGCCATGTTGTTAAGACATGATCAAGTGATGTTTTTACACGTTTTAAAGGGGTCCTAGACACACACAAAACACTACACATCAAGGAACAAGAAGCTAGATTCAATATTGCTGTCATGGGGTTTAGAGGATCGGGTTCTTGTACAAGCGACTGGTTGGGCCACGACTTTGGGGCCAGGGCATGGCCAGGGTCTGGTTCAATCAAGGGTTGGGTCCTAACCACGTTGGGGCTTGAGTGGGGAGGGCTGGGAGGAGTCCTATAGCAAGCTAGGACTCCTACCCGAGAAGCAAAGGTTGATGCGCAGGGTTCAACGACTAGCGCAAGAAGTATGGCTTGGTCTGGGGACTTCGGGCTGAGCTAGGGTATGTCCTTAGGGTCCTAGGTGAGGGCACAATAGGTTGGTCCAAGGGTGGCTCGGTCGACTAGAGTCTAGGAAGTGGAAACAAGAGTCTTTGTCCATAGGGGAGTCTTGGCCGAGTGCTTATGCTGAGGGTGTGCTTGTGTTTTCGAGTTAGGGGTCTGGTCCATGGGTTCCATGGGCCCAAAAGGGTGTCCTGAGGGGTGAGGCAAGGTCTGGCTCAGCTTGGCTCGAGGGTGGCTCGATCATGGCTCAGGTTTAACCTTAAAGGGTCAAGATAAGGTTTTAAATGACAAAATTAATTGAAACAAGGCTCACGGGGGTTGAGTTGGGGTTCATGAGGGCTAAAATAATATAAAAAGACTAATTTTTAAATTTAAGAATTTTATATTAAAGTTTG
>NW_027353356.1:0-826 GCF_012295235.1 Primulina huaijiensis
TTTTGTGGCATGTTTCATACGTATTCTTGAGTTTCTTGATTGAAGACTTCGGTTGGTCTCTCCTGGGACACTGCTGCTGGTTATGGGTAAGCTTTAGGGGTGTTTTGGATCATGGTTGATGGCTGGTAAAGGCTATACATGGTCTGGTACACATGGAAGAGGCCTTACGCACAAGCTGCGCGCAGGTGATAAGGGCGTGTCGCTGGACCTGGGCTTGGGCCTATGGTTTAGGCAGTCTCTAAGGGTCCTAGGATGACCCCTAGTTAAGGTGGTTCACGGTTTGGTTTGCTAGGGAAAGCGTCGGAACCAGAAAAACTACAGCTGCGCAGGTGCATGTAAGGGGCTGTAGGTGGTTCGCTGGTGTGGTTCAGTGCATGGGCTGGTTATGGGCAGTTGGCTATGGTTTGGGGCATGTCGTAGGGTCCTAGGGTGAGCCTAGATGGGGTGGTTCATGGGCTGGTTGGCTTGGTAGATGTCTGGAACCAAAAACGTGCAGCTGTGCACAGAAAGGCTCGCAGGAAGGGGTTGTCACGGCTTTGGTTTGTTTAGGGGCTGGGCTACGGATCTGGGCTGGAAAGGTCTGAACCAAGGGCTTAAGTGATGTCTAAGGTTCAAGTCCGGTAAGCGTTGGTTTAGGCGTGGAGTCGTGAGAAATGTATTGTGAGAAGTGTATAGGCGTCATATTGCGTTCCTTGGGTTGTTCTCTTCCAGGAGTTGTTGTTCACTTTTATTTTGGGCCTTGGTCACAGTTTAGGGCTATCTTAGGGACTTGGACAGTAGATTAGGATGTGGGCTAAGTATGGTTCGAGTCCCAAGTCGTTCGGTA
>NW_027353357.1:0-826 GCF_012295235.1 Primulina huaijiensis
CCCCAAACCAAACGCCCCCTAAGTAAATTATAATAATGATATTACAAATAGAGGCCGACAATCAGACTTCAAATGTCTATAATTGGCATTTTTTTTAAAAAAAAAGGAATTCTGTAAAATTAGAAAAGAAGAAGTCGACACTTGTGCTCTTAATTCATCTGCGAACGAACAATGGAAGTTTGGTGTCCATAAATCTTCCTCTAGCATGAACATTAACTGCGTGTGTGTGTTTGATGAAGGCGATTGCTTTGCTTTATCACTAATCCAGCCTATTCGAATATTCCCTTTTACTTTGTTATTAAATTAAAATTTAAAAAATAATCATCTAAGAAATTATATGAAAAAATTTATTCAAATTTTAATATACTTAAATCTTTTAAATAAAAATTACTTAAGTTATGAGAACCCACAAAATTTTTGTCCCACTACACTAGTAAGGTAACATGATTGGCTCACTTATCACCACCCGGACATCTTCGGTAAAAAATTTATTATTTGTGAGATGTGTTAACATAATCCACAACTATCATGAAAATATATTTTTAATATAAAAATGATTTTTTCTTATGATTTGAATCGAGTGAGAGCTGTTTTAACAAATTTATTGTAAGACAATGCCATAAATTTTTTTGTGATTTATGAAATCAGCAAGAAACACAACTCTTTGTATTAGATTTGTGGTACCTCTCCTCTCCCATCCCACAAATAAGCCAAAATAAATATAATAGAAATAGGAAAAAAAAAATTTGTCAAGCCCACATGGATTCAAACGTCGCCCACAGAAGCATGTTTTCAAGCTTTTTTTTTTTTTTTAAAAAAAAAAAAA
>NW_027353358.1:0-827 GCF_012295235.1 Primulina huaijiensis
ATAATAATAATAATAATAATAATAATAATAATAATAATAATGTATGAACCTCTTAGAAAAATCATTTTGAATATTTTAGCGAGTTGACTTAATTATAGACAAAATCTAGAGAAGAACATTAATGTAATATTAATGACTCATTTTAAATATAACTTTCCCCACAATATTCAATTTTTCTTCCCCCTATCTCATGTCTTTTCTTCTCCAACTATCTCCCATATATTTTATATAATTTTTCATTTTTTCATAAATATCTTTTTGTTTTCAAAATTTCATGTAAATAAAAAATGAATTTGAATATTAACTTTCTTGTTAATTTTCGTTTTTACGTATCCATCGTGATCATTATTTATTGGTTTTTTCTTTTTTTTTCTTTTTTACAATGGATCATATTATGGGTTGTGTGGATCACATTTTTAAACTCGATGCTGAAAACTAGGCACATAAGTCGGGAATCCAAATTTTTTGATGTTGTGTTTGAATCGATAAGTTTCGGATTTCAAATTTCTTAATTGTTATCAGGAAATAATTTCATCGGTAATTATTTTGGATTTCAAATATAAGCAATATATGTATCATTTGAAATTCATTCATAAAATTTTTCTTCAAATTTCAAAATCCAATCCATCAATCTAACCAGAGATTCACATTATGATCTGAGTAGATATTCCTTGATTTACATGATCAAGAGTCAATGGATGTGGTTGAATTCAATCTTCTCTTAGGTCGTGTGAATCGATCCAAAAATCAACATTTATTTCTACACCACACATGTAAGAATCAACATACACCGAGGTCACATCTTATTAACCCCTGGAAATTAAATG
>NW_027353359.1:0-827 GCF_012295235.1 Primulina huaijiensis
AAAAAAATCATCACAATTTTTTTGATTATCAATTGAATATAAGTCGAAACATTTTAACTTCTGATAATAATTTTTTGTCCTGAATATTATTAATCTAAATGTAATGATATTTTAATATTTAAATTTTTTATTGAATAAATATAAAATTATATATTTTCGGGTGGGTCCAAAGGAAGGCGGGGTGAGTCCGGGTAGTCTTGGGTTTGACCAAATCCACCCCAACTTGGACTCGTTGTCATCCCTAATAATAATATCTATGAGCTTGTGATGTATGCACATGTTAAAAATTCGATTTTATATAATTTTTTTGTGAAAATGCAGAGATTATATTAAAATTAAAGACTTAAAAATCGTTTTTGATAATATTATTTTATGTTATGATTGATAATTATTTGAAAATTTAAAGTATATATAAAGAAAAAGAAATATTTTATTCATATATGATAGATATAGATAAAATACAAATTTAAAATAAGTTTTATGATATTTTTTATTAAATAAAAATATCATATTTTTTATTTGAAAATATATGATATATATAGATAAAATACAAATTTAAAATAAGTTGTATGATATTTTATTTTTATAAAAATCTAATATTGTCGTATTTTTAAAAAAAAAAGTATTTTGTTCATAAAAATATATCGTAATATTAAAATTAGCTACTTTAAGACTCCTCAATATTAATAAGATGCTGGTGATATAGATAATATTGATATGATATGAATATCATATGTATAATATAGATAATTGATTTTTATTTTAAAATAATTGATTTAGTTTTGATTTTTCTACAAAATAAAGAATTTTATATATTTGATTTGGGT
>NW_027353360.1:0-827 GCF_012295235.1 Primulina huaijiensis
GTGACTCTCAATGGTTCAGGGATACAGCTAGCCGTGAGTTCACAATAACATTTATTCTTATTCAGATGTACCGTAATTAGCCTCGTTCTTTTCATCAACCCCTTGATCAAGAATGTCAGAATTCATTTCTGATTTCACCCATCGAATCATGGTAAGAGCGTTTAGTAACATCGCTCTATGATCTCCTAGGTATCACGATAGTGTCCGGAAGAATCTTAAGTTATGCTTAAAGTACAGTATGGCCCTTTCAATTCATATATCACGATCGAATCAGCAACCATTGGTGTATCGAGAGTTCCATATGAATTCACTAACGATGTAATGTATATTTGAATAATAACAGTGACATGAAATGTTTAACCGATAAAAAACATTTCCAAAATGCACATGCCTTATTCTGGCCAGAGATTCCTTGCACAATTAACTCATCAGATCACATAAGATATCTTCAACGTAGGCAAAAGGTGAGTCCCCGACTACAGTGCATTTGCTCACACGTATTTCGAAACTACACCCAATATCGCCATCTGATGAGATCAAAGTGCATGCTAGTACGTAGAGCCTTTAAGTTGTCTCGGGTCAAAAGACTAATGATATATAACCATAACAGCGGACTATTTCCCTCGATAAATGATAACCACTTGGACAGTTCGAGGGATGGTTATTCAGTGAATTATCAAATAATCACTCATCTGTGTGAATGAACATCTTCATGCCCTTACCAATAAAATATAGCTTTTACATCATAGATGCTAGTATCAAGCTCAAACAACCTTTATCCTAATTGTAGGACCGAGCGCTTGCCGCTTTACCAAAAGCTCTAGCTG
>NW_027353361.1:0-827 GCF_012295235.1 Primulina huaijiensis
TCAGAAAACACTGTCTGAAGCAACATCAGAACTGCCACCAACAATAATATGTTTCTACTTAGCCACACTTAATTTATCCGAGAGTGTGACTAAAAAAAATAAAGTTTTCCAAAAATGCAGCAGTTGCTTTGGGGCATTCTATGACAGACACAATTATCATCATATCGTGGCTTTTAGTTAAATGCTATATTCTTGCATGCCTTGTTTTTCTAGTGTATAATATAATACATGGACAGGGAAGAAGTGAGAATAATGATGGCTTGAATTTGCTGCACTTAATCGATTAAAATACATTTTAAAACCCAGTGCTGACTCAAATTTCAAGAATTTTTGGCGTCGCCAATTTTTATGACATCTTACTGGCTAGCTGTTAAGTATGTTTTACCAAGTGAGCAATTTTGCAATCGGCTCGCCCCTAGTCGACTTTCTACCATTATAATCCATCTACCGAATTGTTTTAGTATATTAATGTTCTTATTTCTCCTTTTAGAAGAGAACATGTTCTCACCCTCAAGCGATGGTAAATTGGTAATGGCCAAAATGAGGCAGCTATTTTCTTTGCCAAAATTTGCTGCTAACTTTGGGTCATTGGTAATCTACCTTCTAGTAGTCTTGTGGTCTGGAGAGATTTTCCTGGTAGTTTTCTTTTATCATTTAAACTCATTTTTTCCCCATTTATCTTTTATTTTGTATTTTTCAACTCCATCCATCACCAAAACAAAAATTATGTTTCCATGAGATCCTATGTAATTTAAAATATTTGTAACCTTTTTAAATGCATCAAATCAGGTGGGGGAAGTGGGAGAATTGTCTGAGATATTTCAGTG
>NW_027353362.1:0-827 GCF_012295235.1 Primulina huaijiensis
TAATGAAACAAATTTTCCAGAATGGAATCCTGATTTTATTTAATGGATCGAATAAAACTCAACCTTATGCATTTTTTCATCAATACTAAATAATTCATTTTTATTGTCTATAAAGGTCCTGACATTTGGTGTTAAATAATAAGTATTGCAATTCAAAGTTAGCAATTTTGTTTTTTTATATTGTTGAACTTCTTTTGTAGTCTTCTATATTTTGTTTATTTTTCTTTTCTTTTTTTTAGTATCAATCATTTTTTTCTAACATTGTGATATCGACGTGACTGACATGACATAGTATTAGTGTGTATGCAAAATTATATTTGAATTTAATAATGGAGATGATCAAAATCACAAAATCTAAATCGAAATTATACATTATCCATAAAGTTTTACACTTTAACATACTAATATTATTATTGTAAGCGCATCATGTGAATATTGGTGCACTTATTTCTTGAAAGCATCACGTGAATATGCCGAAATTACATATTACAAAAAAAAAAAGTGAATGAATTCTCGTTCCTATACATGATCGGTGCGAGATTATGGTCTTTCTAAATGTACGAACTAGCTAACATGCATGTGAATACTGCTTTTTTATATATGCCTCGAACCTGAATAAGCAAGAAATTCGACATGGAAAAAGTAAAGGGTAACCAAATATACCGTAATTAATGCCGGGATCGGTGATAAAAAAAAATTGCATTTTTTTATATTTTTTCCCTAAATTTTATAATAATAAATGTATAACAACTCCAACCTAATAAATTTTATAATAAATAAACTAATTATCCACCAACTATATAACCGGACTTCACACGTGATTATGC
>NW_027353363.1:0-828 GCF_012295235.1 Primulina huaijiensis
TGATAATAACTTAATTATGAATAATATTTTAAAGAATTGAAATACCATACGAAAGTTTTAAATAATAGAAATATAGAATCTTTATTCGATGAGAATCTTTTGGGATTAGAATATTGAGTTTATTAAATACATGATATCAAAAAGTAGTCAAAATATATAACAATTAACGCAACAAGAAAATCTGGTCTCATCTTCTCTTTCTCACCTATGATACTCGACCACCACCTTGTCCAAGGTTCATGGCTGGGCAACATCATGACACCACCGCTTTGCCACCGTAGCGCCGCCACTGTCTCGCCGAAATTTTCAATTTCTGATGATTGATCGATTTATTCTCAATGCATAATTTCGTGTAGATTTCTAATACAATCCACACAATGAACAAATTTTCTGATCATAGACCTGGTTAGAAGGTTGAAGAAAGTTCGTAGTGATATACAAGAAGGTCTAACTCCGCTACTCTCAAACTGATTTGGTTTCCAGCGTTCTTAAACACAAAGGTAAATTAAATCTAAACACCCTATGAATTGTTTAAATCACACGTCCAAGAACTTTTGAACGTCAAAACAAAAAACTGTAAAAACTTTCGCTGCTTCTTACGTGCGAGAAAACAGTACTTCAACAATTTAATCCGAAGATCGGACCCTTGATTTATATCGACCGATTTACAATTCTTTATTCAAATTTTACGAGCAGGCCACAATTTTCACCAAACAAAATTCTTAGCAAATCTTCTGTCAAAAAATGAAAAAATTCTTAGCAAATTCCAATAATTTTCCTATAATATTGTTAGAGTAGATGTCCTGCAAGCCAACTGTTGGCTAGAGA
>NW_027353364.1:0-830 GCF_012295235.1 Primulina huaijiensis
TCTCGAGTCGAACTGAATCGTAGGTTCAAAGTTCGATTAATTGCGTTGTTATCGGTTTACAAGGCGTGAGTTGTACATTTTTTCTTTGATGCTCACTAGTCTCCATAAGTTTGGAAACAAATCAAATCGCAATCTTGTTCTGAATGGAAAGATTTGGTCTGAGCTCCTCCATAAATAATCATCCACTCCCCCTCTCCTTCTCACTTCTCCCACACAGAATTTCCTCTGCAATTCATTTACCAGCTCTCCCTCGCCTGGCAACCGCACTCTCCCACCTATTCGCGTGCTCATCCCCTCACCCCTTCGCTCACAATCGCGCCCCGCCTCAAGCCAGCAGCCCTCGCCCATCACCATCTCGCCCCGGCCTCGCCCCATAGCTATCTCAGCTCGACAGTCCTCGCCCCTCCATCACCTCGCCTGCCTTCGCCTGCTGCGCTCTCACCTCTCGCCCGGTGTGTCTTCCCCTCGACCGCGTCTCGCTCGCGCCTTCTCACATCACCTCGTAGCATTGGCTAGCTCCTCGCCCCGATCTCCTCGCACAGTCGGCGCTCATCACGCCTAGCCTCGCCCACTCGCCTCACCGCCTCTCCTCGTCAGCCGCGCGCACTCGCCCCCTCACCAGCCTCACTCGTCTCCTTCGCCAGCGCCCTGCCTGGCCCACATGCCCGCTCGCCTCACCACCCCTCCTCGCCCGCCGTGCGCACTCGCCCCCTCGCCCACCTCGCTCGTCTCTCTCGCGAGCGCCCAGCCTCCCCCTCACGCCCGCTCGCCCCTCGCCCCTCTCCCCTTATTGCCCAGCCTAGCCCCTTATCTCCCAGCCTCGCCCTCAC
>NW_027353365.1:0-830 GCF_012295235.1 Primulina huaijiensis
TGTTATTAGTTGAATATGAATTAATAAATTTTAATTGTGATAATATTTTTTGGTTACTAAATATTATTAATATAAATATGAAATAACTTTGATGATTTATTAATTTTTAAATGTTTTATTATTGTGTAGTGACTATCTTTAAAAAGTTATAATTTAAAAAAAAATTAAAATTTTTTTGTAGGTACATCTGGTACAACTCCGATTGGGCTATGGGGGCTAATGTGAGGCAAAACAGGGCTGGGGATTGAACAAATCCGTTCCACACCTGTCACGTTGACATTAATGATGACAATTTTCCCACGAGTTCGGGGATCCGCAGGAAAAACCCGAAATAGAGATAGAGATAATCGATTTTTTCGGTTTTGGATTAGGTTTCGAGGATTTTTAAAAATATCCGAAATAGTTCGGGACAGATATGAGGTTATTATCCCCACCTCCTAATCCATCCCGAAAATAATAATAATAATATTATTATTAATATTATAATAATATAATTCTTTAAAATATTAACAATATCCCTGTACCTATCCATGTCTTGCTTCATTAATATTTTTTAAATGGGGATGATGATTTGATCCCCGCAGTTTTAACGGAGATCGTGACGGATATGAGGGTAGGGATGAAATTCGGAGATAGGGATGAGGATGACAAACTCGCTCCCGCCTCTCCCCACTCCATTCCATTGTCATCCTTAGTTAACATCCATATTTGTGAATATTAGCGTACAATTAATATTTAGTATATATTTGAAAATTTATCACTGTTATACTACTTAAGTTTACAATCACAATTTCTCAATTTCTGAATTCATGTATTTAAGTGCATTTTTT
>NW_027353366.1:0-832 GCF_012295235.1 Primulina huaijiensis
ATATATAAAACATAAAAAATAAATATTTTTGTCCGTCTCATAATGTTACTCGTAAAACTGTCTCACATAAATTTTCATAAGACGGGATCTGGACACATTAAATGGTGTTTATTCAAGTCAACTGCAAAATTTTCTTAAAAATCAACAAGTGTTTTTGTTCAAACATGTAGATATTTAGAGTCATATTGGACCCAAATAAATCCAGAGCGAGTCAGATGGGAAGTTCGACAATACCACGAGGGAACTATTCCCGTGGAGCATCCAATTATCCACTTTTTTTTTTTTTTTGTATACCTGTGAAATCCACATATTTTTTCAATGAGTCTGACTTACATGGCCAATAATTTGACTTTGGAAGCAGAATTAGAGCAATAGAACGTTCGATCCTGTCCCACAAGATTTGGATGGTCCAGATTCAGCCATATTTGTGATGTTAAAAAAAAAGTGGACCTCAAGTACTTGTGGTTTAATCTGGACCGTAGATCTATCACTGTTAGGGTGAAATATTCCCCTAAGTTGGTAGCAAGAAATAGTCCAAGTCAGATCGAACCATAACAGGGGAATCTATACGAGCACCACCCGACCCGTCTTCTCAATTCTCAAAGCTCCAATTTGAGACTTTCTTAAACGAAAATTAACCAATAGATTGCCTTTAGTATATGTTGAAGATTTAACAAAATAGAAAATCACTTCTGCGCTTGATTATTCTTAATCGCATATTCAGTATATATGATCACTTGGACCTTTTATTAATTAACATTTTTTTGTTTGACCTCCTCCTTTCTTTAATTAACACAAGGTCTAATTTGATCTTCAAAGAAAAAATCACGTT
>NW_027353367.1:0-832 GCF_012295235.1 Primulina huaijiensis
TCTCCATGTGACCAGCCAATTGAGATCTTTCACAGGCTTTGTTTCTTTTTCCAGCCCTTAGATTCACTTCTCCAAGCCCGCGGAGAGACAGGCTTAAAATGGTATCGAGTGGAGATTCTTCAGACCTAGCGACTGTAACACATGGGCTACACCTAGGTCTTTTAGGAGGTCCAAACATCCTTTCAGATTTGTTTGCACGATCAACCTCAAGACTAGCATGACATTTCTCAGTTTGATGGCATGAATCCATGATACTATTCAACGAGTTGGTTGACAGAGAATCCCACGACTGTCTCGCAGAATTGACACTTCCATTGCATGGTTTACCAGATTTATCACTTTTAACATTTGTTAACAAATCAAATTCAACACAATTTAGGGGCGCTAAATTTCTAAACCCCTCTGAAGATGTGCAATGTCCCTGGAAAGTGGGACTAGTCACTGATGTATCCTTGCAAAAATTAGGATTTCCAGCGCCTTTCCTCTGGACAAAGTGACCATGTTTACCAAGACTTTGGGCTACTCTAGAATAACTTTTGGATCCTGGCATTTCTTCATGATTGCCGCTATTCGGAGATGTAGTCTCGAGCAATTCCAGGGCAGAGAAACTACGAAAATATAAATCCTGTCTTTTTTTGACAGAACAATTCCAGTGATTTTTAATAGCATTATCGGTCCTGCGCAGATAAACAAACAATTGAGAATAATAGATGAAAGCTATAAGCAAATTTAAAAAGAGCAGCAGGCATCCTTAGTGTAGTTAAGATGACAATCAAGACACAACGTGAGAAAGATTAGAGCCACAAATTATACATGCTGGAAGCAAATCTGC
>NW_027353368.1:0-832 GCF_012295235.1 Primulina huaijiensis
CTTAGAACACGAGCTATTGCAGCTCATTGATTTATTGTATTGAAATCACCTCAAAAGTGCCGAGCACACGATCCCATCACTAAATCATGAAGCGTTTAAATCCCGAATTAATTCAAAACTCAATATTTTCTTCTCAAATTTTAAACATAGGCTTTTCATGCCTAAACTACCCTCGTGAACCATGAATCGACCCCCGTGAACCACAGTTCGAACTCTTCTTATTTCCTAAGCCACAACCGAGCCCTAACCTTAAAATAGTCACGTTTCTCCCCAATTTCTCGAACCACCCTTGAGCCACCTAGGACCAGACCCTCACCAGTACCTCTTGGACCCTTTCTGGCCTAGCCTAGACCACCGCACCGGCCTCTATCCCCAAAGTCATGCCGCGCGCACCCATGCACGCATACCCCTTGATCGCGCCTTCTCTTGTTCTTTTTCTTTTCTTTGAGCCATCATGTCCCAGCCGCCTAGGAACCCAACTAGGACTTTACTGGTCCACTACTGGACCAGCCATAGCTAGCCCCAACCCAGCTGCACGCCTCTCATGAATTGCACCAGCCGCGCGCATGCATAGCAAGAGTCCTTGTGCATGTGGACTCTTCTCCCTTGCTGCTGCCGCGTCCAGCCCCTCATGGACTCCTCCTAGCATCTCAACCAAGCCACACACAGGCCCTAACCCAAGCCCCATGCGTTGCCTCCCCTTAACTGAACCTTAGGATCCATGGAGGGCACACAAACCCTTTCTACTCTCCAGCCCTCATTTCCACCTTAAACCACCCTTGTTCCATCCTTTAAACATCCTATGTTGGCAGCCTAACCCTTGAGAATCATA
>NW_027353369.1:0-833 GCF_012295235.1 Primulina huaijiensis
AAAAAAATCTCACCCAATGTAAATAAAGAATTCCACAATATATGGGAAAAAGGAAATAATTTTTAATAATACATAATTTATTAATGGCGGCTTTAATTTGGCTAGTGATCATTGAATTGAATTGTTTAATTAACCCTTCAATAAACATGTTCAAAACGAATATCTCAATCTTAATTAATAAAATATTAGAGAGAGGTTTAGATTAAAGTGCTTACGTTCCAAGCTTTTTAAGTATATCCCAACACAAAATTGCTGACATTAATCTTATATTATAATCACCAAATTCGAAAAAACAAAAAAAAAACATTTATTACAACTCAAATTTTAGATATCCATACGAATTTATATATGTTAGC
The DNA here is from genome assembly GCF_012295235.1 of Primulina huaijiensis. NCBI lineage: Eukaryota > Viridiplantae > Streptophyta > Magnoliopsida > Lamiales > Gesneriaceae > Primulina > Primulina huaijiensis. The sequence goes on from NW_027353369.1 coordinate 357, forward strand.
GTTAGAACATGAAATATTAATGTTTATTTAAAAAAAATTATTACGTGTTGATTATATTGATGTTTTTATATTAACTATTCGAGGTAGTTTATGTTTCACCGAAAATAACTATTCACGTATCTCAACATCATCGATAGATCATGTGATTAAAATTTTAAAAAATATGTAGCATGCAAATCTGTCACATGAAAATGTTTATCACACTCGATTAGTTAAATCTCGTAATTGATATGCTTGCGCACACCAATCTTGACACGACTTGAAAATGTACCAAAGATTAATGAAATATCCGACATTCATATCACCCGTAGATTCATTAAACATGCATCAGTTTTATGCCCAAACCTCAAAAAAAAAACAAAAACAAAAAACAAAAAACAACGTTATCAATTAGAATTGCAAACTTACTTCGAGGAATTTCTATATCATCCAACTCTGATTTTTAAAGGATTACTGGAATAGTAGAGGTTGGTGAGT
>NW_027353370.1:0-833 GCF_012295235.1 Primulina huaijiensis
AAAAGTGTGCTTGATCCTTGTGAAGATGAGAATAATGACAATCCCGATGATGAGGTAAGCTTGGGCGCTGATTCTCCCCGAAAAGGTGACTATGGTGAATCTGAGAATGAGGTAATGAATTAAATGCCTTTTCTCCTTCTATTTTGAAGTTACAAGTTATTGAAAACTCAACCCTTCATATTTTTTGACAACAAACTTGTTATTCTACCTGTTTATTCAGATTAGTGATTCAGATGAAAATCGATATATTGTTGCACCTATTGGTAAATTTACCTCTACTTTTACAATCTTGTCAGTTAAATGTATTGTACTCTCCATGTAACCAGATATCCATGACATTTTGTTGATAGGAAAACAACAATGTCAAGAAAATGGTTCAAGTGATGAAGGTTCTATACAAATTGCCAGAAGAAATTAAAATGAACTTCCATATCATTCAAGTTTAAATAGAATATTGATGATGCTTTCTGTTCAGAAGATACTCAGGATCCATCTGAAGATGAAAACCAATTTGGAAGGGTGAAGTACTGGATAATCTCGCACCACCTTGACACTGTTGAGCTCACTGACGTTCTCTCAAATTTTCCCGATATCTCTGTGGTGAGGATATTTTTACGATTCAATGATTTTATGTAGATGGAAATAGTTCTTTTTATAATTCAATAGAGTTCTGTTTGTTTAAGCCATCCAAGTTGTGCTTGTTTGTTTACCTGATCAATATTTTCAATGTTTGCAGATCTTGATTGAAGGTACGTATCGAGGATCCTTTCATTTTAAAGAGCTTAACTGAGTTCTAGTCCTGTAAGTTTTGCTGTTGAGCAATGCTAAATCTT
>NW_027353371.1:0-833 GCF_012295235.1 Primulina huaijiensis
AGAGATGTTTGATATACAAAATTAAATTTCAGGTGATAATGTTATATCATTGTAGAAATTCGGCTGAAAAATTCGGTGCTTTTATAACAATGCTAGTTTTATTTCAGTTAGATGTTCAGAAGTTGGAAGTGTGGTGAATATGATAAGTGATTTCTGAACTTTCGGGTATTTCGAATACTTTGTGTGGATGCTCCATAGTATTGTTTCAGTTTGCAAATCATATGTTGAACATGAAGTATCAATCAAGGACTTTTGTCAATCTTAAGAAATCTAATGTTTATCCTCGTATTTTAATTCTTATCTGGACAAATCATTGGGGTGCCTTAGTAGTGGTCGAACGTACATTATTTTTTGTGGTAGAGGAATTTGAATCTGCGTTGTCCTTGGTTAAGAAAATGTATATATTATACGTGGTCCCTGATGGGGGTGCCAATGCACCTGATTAAAGTTGAATGGTTTTGCATCTAATCTTCCCTCCAGATAGAAAAGTTGGCGGCCCTTTGTTTGGATGCATTATGAGTAGTGAAGTGAGATAAACTTAGGTAATAGGAATAATTAAGTTGTCAAGATTAAAGCTAATTAGGTGTGATGGGTTATTTCCTGCTTTTGAATATTGCAGAAAATGATGGTCAAGCAAGGAAAAGAGAGAACAAAGGCAGCAATAAATCTTAATTTTTCTCGTTTCTGATAATTTTTTTGACATATAACAATGGTCCATTTGTTCCTGTGGATAGGTGGATTTAGTCACAGAAACTGATAAGAAATGCGAAAAACTGATTTTTGATAATCTCAAGCAACATTTCCCTGAACATAAGGTCAACTCTCTATTTTGG
>NW_027353372.1:0-833 GCF_012295235.1 Primulina huaijiensis
TTGCTGCCTATGAGCGGCAACTTGCTTTGAGTAAAATGATGGGTGGTGCACAAGCTCTGATGCATCCACATGGTCAGCGACTTGCCGCTGCCACTCAGCCAATATATGACACCATGTATTCAAGCATTGGCACATCCCAACAACCCATCTTCTATCAGTAGCGATTGTAATCTAAAGTGTTGCTCTTCGAATGGCATGCAGGAATTTAAGTTAACAAGTTGATGCTGTTTTCTATCCGTTTGAAACTACTGTTCATACTGCATATTGTCATCATTTTAAGTGCGTCTTATAAATGATTGTAGCTTTCTTGTATGAATATTGCTCGAGAGATATTGGATTTTATTGTTTGATTACACCATTAGTGTCTGTATATCGTCACTGTTGGATAATATGAAGGGTGCTAAAGTTGACCGAGGGCCACAAATTAACTCGAACCGGACAGCGGTCAGTGATCCTGGTAACTGGGTCTACGGTTCCATCGATCAGAACTGTATGGGCCGGTTCTTGAATCGATCCATTGTTTTTGAACCGGAATTATACCCGATTAAATTATACTGTATGGTACATTTATTCATACATATATATTTATTTATATATTAAAGAAATGTTTATATAGATATTTAATCTGTTTTTGTTGAACTATGATTTTTTTGGATATAATGTCTACTCTAATATCTTAAGTTGAATAATGGTAGTTGGATAGAATAAAGAAAATTATTATAGAGGTGATTTTGTTTTTGTGGAATAAAAATGTTGAGGCAAACTATTCTATTTTTTTCCCTATGATTGCTTAATTTGTTAAGTTTAAATTTTTATTTTTTTAAGAATTTAAT
>NW_027353373.1:0-833 GCF_012295235.1 Primulina huaijiensis
ACACAGGATGCAACAAGGGACACCATGGTCCAGTTCATTGTGTGCGTTTCTCTCCTGGAGGTGAATCTTATGCCTCTGGATCTGAAGATGGTACTATCAGAATATGGCAGACTGGTCCATTGGGTGACAATGAGAAAGATATTCCTGTAGACGGCGAGCTTGTTCACCGGTTTGAGGATGCACATATCGCCAGAGAAGAGATGAGAGATGCAAGCGAGAACACTATCAATGAAAAGACCCTGGATGCTCAGTAGTTTATATGTAATGTTTGTGTGCGTCTCAGTGTCAGCATGTCTCGTCTTATGGTTTGCCTGTTTAGGAGTTGTCAGTGTGGGGGCTTCAACGTGCTATGATTAGTAAGCTTTTACACATCTTTGGCCAACTTTTTACGCACCTCGCGCGCACCACAAACATATATATACGACTATACACTATATTTACTTGTGGTACAAAAGCATTTTGATGAGTTCTTATATACTAAAATAAGGAACATTTACGGATTTAGAATGCATGAGTCACTTTGTATCAATTATGTACACTCGGAGAAACTACAAGAATTACGTGAAGCAGCTACTTTTTATCCCCTTTTGTGAGTCGAGAGGCCTTATTTGTGATTATATCATACTACGAACTTGTTGATTGAAGGGTACAATAAACGATTTTAAACTTTCACAAATGGTGTGCTTGGGTTGAAGTTTACGCTACTTCGCATCTTCACTCTAATTTTAAACGTAAATTATGATTCCGTTCCTTGACGTAGAACTCACTTTCAAAACTTATGTTTTTCAATTTAAAAAAATCCAAATATCATGATTATATGTAGCTAATTTGAG
>NW_027353374.1:0-834 GCF_012295235.1 Primulina huaijiensis
TTCAAAAATAGAGTAGCATCGGAACAAATATGCTTAGATGCACCAGAATATACAATCCAGAACTTACCAGGTGCTGAAGCATGGTTTAATGACACTGATAAGCAGGTACCTGTAGCAAAAGACGAGCCCATCATTGTGGAGGAATCGGTGGGAGTAGAACTTGATAAGTGTGTAGCAAACATCCTCATTAGTTGTTGGTATTGTCCAGGGTTCAATGACTGAAAAAAATTGCCATCTTGAGGTGCTGCTGGACTGTCATTGTTGATCACATGATTGACAGTGGCGTTGGCTGCTGGAGAATGAGTCGCCATGTGATCAAACTTTGGCTTAGGTTTGGGCTTATAACCAGGAGGGTACCCATGAATTTTATAGCAAGTATCAATCGTATGGCCATTAATTTGGCATTTAGTACAAAATGGACGCTCCCTTTGAGCACCTCGAGTTCGAGAGCCAAAATCATGACCAGCACTCCTACTTCCTTTAACAGCGAAGGCCAAGTTATTCGACATAGAGGTGTTAGCCCCAGATTGCGAGCTTAGAGTTCGTTGGCGTTCCTCTTGCGATATCAACGAAAAGACCTTGTTGATAGGAGGTAAAGGATCCAAGAGTAACAATTGTCCACGAATCTGTGTAAATGATTCATTCAACCCCAAGAGAAATGTCAAGACATATTCATGATGAGAAAACACAGCAAGATCTTTGACGCCTCCGCATGTACATTGGCCACAAGTACAGCTAGGGCGAAAATTTGACAGCTCATCCCAAAGAGATTTAAGTTTGGTGAAATAGACAGCCACTGATTGTTGATCTTGACGAAGATTTATCAGTTCCCGA
>NW_027353375.1:0-834 GCF_012295235.1 Primulina huaijiensis
AGAAGAGGCTTAATGTGACAAATAATTATTAACATTGTGTAATGATTTAATTATAATTATTCATATTGAGTGATGAAGAAAAGTGTGACAGCGATATAATTGGTAATCGATTAACTTAAACCAATGGAAAATTTTCATTTTTTATGTTTTCAAATTTTAGTTTAATATTGTACATTTCAATTTTTTGTTTTTGTCATCGGGAGTCTTAACATGATATTACATACATCAGTGTCATATCTTTGTATATAATGTCATTTCGAAAAAAATGACTAAAATTTTTTTTAAAAAAATAGTGGATTAGTATCGAAATTCGACGGATAAAAATTATAAAAAGATAAAAATACAGGACAAAAATAAAGATGGCAAGTTAACATTTAGCATATGATGAAGCAATGATACAATGATATATATAATCAATGAGAACCATTAGGAGAAGGTTAGCATGGCCTCACATGCATAATTAAAGGAAAAATAATCGTAATTTTTTGGTTAGTTATTATTTTGTAAGAGATTTATTCTCCATATATACCAACTCGAATCAATGTTTAAGTTTGTTATCTTCTTTTTGTCAGGTTTTTAAATAGAGAAAATATCAATTTTAATCCCGTAACTTGTTTTATTTTGGGTTTTAGGACGTAACTTGACAAATATTGGTTTTCATACATTAACTTGATTTTTTTCTTGTTTTAGTCATATTTTTACCTGAAACCACTAAATTCATTGAATATGGTTGGCATTGATTCTCTTCTACGTGACACTTAGGATGAGAATAAAGCTCATATTAATCATATAAAAATTTATTTTATCAAAAAAAGGAAAAACAAAAAAAAAAAA
>NW_027353376.1:0-834 GCF_012295235.1 Primulina huaijiensis
TTTTTTTTTTTTTTTTTTTTTTTTTTTTTTGTGATAAAAAGAGATCTTTTTATAAAGAGAACATTTAAAACTTTGGTGAAAGAAAATCGTTCCAAAATTATTTTCTTTCTTCTTCAGATGATGAAGCATTGTTTTCCTATCGAATTAGATTTATTTCTAATTTTTTAACTTTTAACCCCTCGTCTCGAGTTATTTTGTTATCCCTGTGCATGATAACAAATAATTCTTTTGTTTTTTTTTATTATTGTTTTTTGAATCAAATAAAAATTTTACCCACCAAATTTTTTTCTAACACTCTTTATTCTCACGACTCTTTGGATTGGTTTGGCGTCGCGAAAATTTTCTGATATAACATCTCATCAAATGGAGCAGTTTGTTCCATCTTCTTGCTTACTTCAAAAATATAAAAACACAGGCTTACACTTCTTATATATATATATTGCATGGATCAAGAAATAGTAGTGGTTGGGCAACTCTAGAGGGCGGAATATATATTTCCCGAATTACTTGACAATCGAAAATCGTAGAATTTGTCATAAAGTCTAATTTCGATAATCTAATTAATTAGTCAAATTTTAGTTTTACTGAAATGATTTTACGATATTATTTGCTTCTATGCTGTATTGTTGGTTGACATTGTCATGTCATGATCTCAAACAAAAAGGATCAAAATTGTAGCAATGAAAACAAAAATTTTACATCAAGCCATAAAATTTGACTGATTATATATAGGATCAATTCACTTAACATCACCATATATAATTTGCTTGATTGATGAGGCATTCAGACCATCTCCAACCACAAAATCTATTTTGATGTAAATTTTACACTAAA
>NW_027353377.1:0-834 GCF_012295235.1 Primulina huaijiensis
TTTTTTTTTTTTTTTTTTTTTTTTTAAATGTCCATCTCTAGTGTCCCAAAAGGTTGCAAAATACCCAAATTAAATAATTAAATACTTTATTAATAAAAATTTAGAAACCAAAAGTGAAAAGAAAAAAGAAGAAGATCGGAGTCTCAAATTGAAATGAAAGAATATGTATAGTATACTGACCAGCTTTCGATGAGGACCTTATCTTGATTCATGAGCACCAAAGGAGCCATAGAAACCCCATCATCATTCTTCGTCAAGAACTCACACACCGGCGCCAGACCATACAATCGCTCGACCCCGCCGTGAGGCTGCGTCCTCAGGCGGCAGTTCAAGACGGAGTAGCTGGCCAGCAAGCGAAGGATCCTGTCCAACATGACGTGTGCCTCCGGGTTGGTTGTGGGGATTTGGGCGGCGAGTTGAGCCGGAGAAACGAATGAACCAGGCCCTGCTTTCTTGATGAGTTCCAAGAGGTTTAGATCAATGGCGGATTTGAGTACCATAGGAAGCACTGAAGCGCTGGCCAGCTGCATGGCGAACAAGCACGCTTCTTCCTTAGCTGATAATTCCATTGTCGAAGTTGCTAGTTTTTTACAAGATTTTCTTGAAAATGGGTTTTGAGAATCTAGAATAAGGAATTCGAAAGCTTCAAGGAAGAGAAGAAGTACTGGCTGTGTCTTGTGAGAGGGAAAGAGGGGTATAAATGAAGCTTTTCGGTTTACCAACCCCAACCCCTCTCTCTGAAACAAGTCATTCTTCCTTCATTTACAATTCAACTCAATATTTATTTTTCTCGTCTTAAAAATCCATCCTTAAATTAGATTTATGCAAAAAGAA
>NW_027353378.1:0-834 GCF_012295235.1 Primulina huaijiensis
AACGAATGCATCAGCACTATTTCTGGCAAACAAAAAATTACACTGTTCGAAAAAATTGTAGATGAAGCTGTGTTCCTGTCAAATGACCGTTACGGGTAACTAACAAATTACAGTCTGAATAATCTTACTTTTGTGATAACATTTATATGACTAGTGAATGTTGATTCTTCTTTTTTCCCAGGAACTATGTTGTGCAACATGCAATGATACTTGGTCATGATATCGTGACTTATAAGGTCATGCAACGCCTCTGTGGGCACTTCACGCAGCTATCCCAAAATAAAGGGGGCAGTCATGTGGTCGAGAAATGTCTTAATTCTTCAAGCTTTGGGACTGATTTAGTTGTTGGAGAAATTTTACAAACGAAGTTAGCTCCTTTTCAACTTGCTCGGCATCAGTATGGTAATTACGTAATTCAAGCCGCCTTAAGGAATCTCAAGGTAAAGCTTGTTTTACTGTTATATATCTACATAGTTAGCGGCTGCTAAAATGCCAATTATACTAATTGGTTATCTTCTCCAAGATTGACTACATACTTTCCTTCTTGCAGAGACAACGAAAGGAGATCCTTTATGTGAGTCTTGTCAAAGCTCTAAAGCCTCATTTCCCACAGCTTCAACGCTATGCAGGTGGAAAAAATGTCGTTAATCTCATCAGGACTGATATTGAGATCCCTTATCAATGCTGGCCAGAGTATTAGTCCATGCAAACTGATGTAAATGACTTTATGTTGCTGTTTGGTAATTTTATTTGTTCGGTGAGGAGTTGTTTAGGTCCATGTAGGTAACTCATGATTTACTGCTGAAGCTTTAGTTCGATGTACTTTGTTTTGTT
>NW_027353379.1:0-834 GCF_012295235.1 Primulina huaijiensis
GAAGTCAGTTCATAGTTTAAAACTGCAAAGAGATGAATCAAAACTATTTTGTTCTCGGAACCCAATTTTTCGTGGAAATTTGGCACTTGCATTTCATTACTCTTTTACATTTATTATTGACGACCAAGCGTGATAAAAGAATCCGGAAATTCAAGGATTTTCTAACAAAACAAGTAAATCAAAATGGTAAAAGTCCAATACATAATGGACAAAAATAGCGGCTGACAAATACTTAAAGGAATGATTATGGATTTTCAATTTACATATTTATATATATAAGAAAAAAGTTGATAATTATTTTTTTAGTATTTGTAAACATTATACACATGTATCCCTTTAATTTTATTTGAAATAATGATATTTAGACAACCGGTTAATTTGGAAAAATAGATAAAATAAATTTTTTGATACGAAGAATGAAACTTCACATTCTCGTAACATATTGTTTGACTCGAGTTTTACCATAATCTGAGTTAAAATAACTATTTTTATATATATTTAAATTTATTATTCTCATATTAGAAATATTTTATTCTTCCATCTCAAAAGTAAGGAAGAAGAAATAGGAAAGAAAACTATCAAAAAAATACAAAATAATACTGAAAAATTCTATAAAACGCATGCATCTATAAAATTATCAGTTTTAATGGATTATTATCATCTTACAAATTTTTTTAAAAAAAAATTGTTTCTTTATTAACTCGATGAAAAAGCAAAATTTATGTTTCAAAATCTTACAAGGTGGCGACATGACTAAAGCCTAATAAAAAGAAGTGCTTTGTACATAGACATATTTTGTAGATAAATAAATATTAATATTAAATTATAAAATAT
>NW_027353380.1:0-835 GCF_012295235.1 Primulina huaijiensis
ATTGGTTTTGGTATATTTATGTATTTATTAGTATATTTGTTATTTACAAATCAAATTTTATATTTATTACTGCAACAAGAAGACCGTTTTTCAATTTTCGTTTCAGGCCTATGCTACACATATACGAGGTCTTCGAACAAAGTTGACAATCCAAGAATGATATATTACCGAAAACAGTACCGCCGTCTGCTTGTCTAAATATGCAATGTTTCCTATGCACAAGGGCTGTCACATGTCCACGTTTTGAAAAAACCACCAGCAACCCCCTTTTCTCTGAATCATCCATCCAATCCATCACTTCTGAAATTGAGGAATCCTCTGGTACGCTAGGCACATTTTTCCCTTGTTGACCAGGGACCTTCAATATTGGTATATACAGTACCTTACCGTACGAATCAATAATCGACACTAACTGCTTCTCCATATCTTCTGAAGAGGAAACTATAGCCATGGACTTCAAAGGTCCCATTGATACATTCCCATGGAAAACTCTTTGGACAATTGGACTAGTGTAAGGGTACATGCGTCCATAATTAGAAGCGGCGGTGACTCTGTGAACCGGCGGCGAGCCAGACCATAAGCAGGCGACTGATTTACATTTCATCGGACCAACAATCGGGGGTCCGATCCTGAGCGGCCGGTTATGAACTAATAGGATCTGTTTGGCTTCGACTTCGAAGCGGTGTATGAAGAATAAGAAGATCGAAAACCTAATTTTATATTAATAAAATGTTAAATTTTTAATGTAAATTATATGTTAGGTTATAGGTTCAATTTTTACGGTCATTTTTTTATTATTTTATTTTTCAATTTATTTTTTAATTTATATATCAAA
>NW_027353381.1:0-835 GCF_012295235.1 Primulina huaijiensis
CCAAGCTGTTAGCAAATGGCGTCAATACCTCTTGGGCCATCATTTTTCAATTGTCACTGACCATCGTAGTCTTAAAGAAATTCTATCTCAAACTATCCATATACCTGACCAGCAAAAATACTTGGTTAAACTTCTTGGCTATGACTTTGATATTTCTTACCAGCCGGGCAGTTCCAATACCGTCGCAGATGCATTATCTCGCCAATTTGAACTTCCAGATTCTAGTTGTGGCATCTCAGGTGAATTACTAGCCATCTCGATTCCTTCATTCCAATTCCTGACTCAACTTAAAGATGAGGTGGGGTCCAACCCTTTCTACAAAGACCTTATTAACAAGCAGTCTGCTGCACTGCGACCGATCTTCCATCTAAAGGATGGTCTCGTTTATCGACACCATCGCATTTGTGTTGATCCTAATTCCGAAATTATCCCCAAAATCCTATTTGAGTTTCATAACACTCCTGTTGCAGGGCATGGAGGGATGCACAAGACCTTAGCTAGGATAGTCCCAAGTTTTTATTGGGAAAATATGAAGAGGGATATTCAAGTTTATGTGGCTAACTGTGCTATTTGCCAACAAACAAAATATAGTACACAGAAATTACAAGGGTTGTTACAGCCCTTATCAGTTCCAGCAGGGGTGTGGGAGGATATCTCCATGGATTTCATTACTGGCCTTCCGGCTTCGAAAGGGTTTTCGGTGATTTTTGTGGTGGTTGACAGGCTGTCCAAATTTGCTCATTTTGGGGCTCTTAAGTCGGGGTTTACAGCAACGATGGTAGCAACGCTGTTTGTGGATATGGTGGTTAAGCTCCATTCAATTCCCAAATCTATT
>NW_027353382.1:0-835 GCF_012295235.1 Primulina huaijiensis
AGGACATGAAGGATTTTCGGTTTGCATGAGTTTATTGCTTTCTTTATTTTGTATTGCTACTCATGGTTTCTGATCCTGTGCAAGGGGCTGCCAATATATGGTCATTAAGTGGCGGTACATGATTGTTTGAAGGAGTTAAGAAGGTAGTGTGGGAGGCTAGACGTTGTAGAGTGTTGATCGAGAATGGTGTCAAGTTTTTGGCTCGGTTTTGGGAAGATTGCGTGCAAGGGTCAGACCAGCGGTGCAAGGACTCATCCGCGCTATGGACCGGACCCTGATGGGTCTGAGACAAGGCCTGGAAGGGCTCGGAACCTGCTGGAACAAACCCTCAAGCGCGATCGAGTGGTGAGCGCAGAATTGGTCGAGCGGTGCTCCTCGATGTCTAGCGGTTATGGGCTTGGTGCAGCTGACATGGGGCTGTAGGCTCGTGCCAAGGGAGTCCATCGGGGTTCTAGGGAGGCCTAAGCAGTGTCGAGTCATGGCTGGTCCTCTATGGTTCGGTCTAAGAATGTTTAAGCGTGAATTCGATGCACTAGGGTCACGTTGGTTAGCTTGCTGGAATTTTCCAGCAACTGCTCAGAGCACTATACTTGTGTCTAAGGGCTGGTTCAAGATTTTTAGGACCTTTTAGATGTTCATTAAGTGTGGTAAAAAGTTGAAAAATTTTGGTTAAGTTTCGAGTCGATTCGAGTTAAAATCGTGACCCTGGTCCAAATTTTAAAACGAATCGATTAAGTTTGGTATTGTACTCGAGTTTACATCTAAGAATGCTTATAAATATGTTGTGGGAAATTTTAAGGAGTTTGGTAAGCTTCGGGTCAATTTTAGAGGTCCA
>NW_027353383.1:0-1133 GCF_012295235.1 Primulina huaijiensis
GGATCGGGAGACACGACAACGAAAATGAAGACACCTTGCTATTGTCGTTGTCTTGGCCAAGAATGGGAGCTTCTAATTCTCTAATATTTCGTTCTAGGGGAAGTGAAGAAGATGGTGAACGCTTGTGGTCAAATAAGGTGTGCATGGGGTAGTAAATGATGCCAAGTTTGTGGGAAAAACATGCATGTTGATTGGTTGGCCTTTGTTTTCTTGTTGTTGAGAGTTAAATGGTATTCATTAGAATTGTGTGGAGTGGAGATGACCGAGACTTGTCTTCTCAATTAGTGTAAGATTTTATTTAAGTTTTGCTAAGTAGAATCCTATGTTAGATAAGCTTGATTAAAAGTTAATTAAGCACAATCTAGATGAATTAAGAAGCCTATAATTAAATTGGTGAATAATTAATTAAAGTAGACTTAAATCCACTTGATTTCAACAAAATAAATTATTTCTTAGCTCGAAATAAATTTAGGAATATTTTTGGATCATAAAATTTATCTCCGATTTCCTATCTCCGGTCCGGTCTCGCGTATATATCTAAAAAGCTAAAATTTTAAATACGCGATTTAAAATCTTTAAAAATAACGTAAATGATTTAAATGAAATTAAATCAACAATTTCTTAAAATAATAACAATTTAAAATTAAATAATAGAAATTATGCACATATATACGCATATTGGTTGTTTCGGTACTACAACACTCCCCCCTTAAATAAAATTTCGTCCTCGAAATTAGAACTCACCGAATAAATCTGGAAAGCGACTCCGCATCTCTGACTCTGACTCCCAAGTAGCTTTCTCATCGGAATGATTAAGCCACTTAACTTTCACTGATTTGATCACCTTGTTTCGAAGCTTCCTCTCCTTACGGTCTAAGATCTGCATTGGTCTCTCTTCATAAGACAAGTTCGGAGAAAACTGCAACGACTCAAAATTCAACACATGAGAAGGGTTCGCTAAATACTTCCTCAACATCGACACATGGAACACATTGTGTACTCCGGCCAGATTCGGCGGAAGAGCAACACGATATGCTAATGTCCCAACTCTGTCGAGGACCTCAAATGGTCCGATGAACCTCGGACTAAGCTTCCCCTTCTTTCCGAATCTCATGACACCCTTCATCGGTGCT
>NW_027353383.1:2086-5012 GCF_012295235.1 Primulina huaijiensis
GCTACTAAATTAGCTTTACCGGGATGGTAGCTAATGTCACAGTCATAATCCTTGACTAACTCCAACCAACGCCTCTGACGCATATTCAACTCTTTCTGCGTGAAGAAGTACTTGAGGCTCTTGTGGTCGGTAAAGATCTGACACTTCTCTCCGTACAGATAATGCCTCCAAATATTCAAGGCAAATACTACAGCAGCTAACTCAAGATCATGAGTAGGGTAGTTCTTCTCGTGGATCTTCAACTGACGAGAAGCATACGCTATTACTTTCCCATGTTGCATCAACACTGCGCCTAGACCGAGCTTCGAAGCATCGGTATACAATACAAAATCTCCGGGCCCAGAAGGCATGGACAAGATCGGCGCTGAAATAAGAGCTTGCTTTAAAGAATCGAAGCTCTTCTGGCACTCATCGCTCCACACGTACTTAGCATTCTTCTTAGTCAATGACGTGAGTGGAACTGCGATAGAGGAGAAACCCTGAATAAACTTCCGATAGTATCCTGCTAGACCAAGGAAACTACGGATCTCTGATGCACTCTGCGGCACCTCCCAATCTCTGACGGTCGCAACCTTCGCTGGGTCTACCTCAATGCCACTGCTAGATATGATGTGGCCTAAGAACGCCACTTTCTCCAACCAGAACTCGCACTTGCTGAACTTAGCGAACAGCTTGTGCCTCTGCAACGTCTGCAATACTGCGGTCAGATGCCTGTTGTGATCCTCTTGACTCTTTGAGTAGACGAGAATGTCGTCTATGAATACAATAACGAACTGATCAAGATACGGCTGAAATACACGATTCATGAGATCCATGAAGATCGCCGGCGCATTCGTCAAACCGAACGGCATCACAAGGAACTCGAAGTGCCCATAACGAGTCCTAAAAGCAGTCTTAAAAGTATCGGCGTCTTTCACCCTCAACTGGTGATATCCAGATCGCAGATCTATCTTGGAGAATACTGAGGCTCCTTGCAACTGATCAAACAAATCCTCGATCCTCGGAAGTGGGTATTTATTCTTCACTGTAACCCTGTTCAACTCTCGGTAGTCAATGCAAAGCCTCATAGATCCGTCTTTCTTCTTCACGAATAAGACAGGCGCGCCCCATGGAGAGAAACTCGGGCGAATAAACTCCTTGTCAAGAAGCTCCTGAATCTGTTTCTTGAGCTCAACCATCTCTGACGGTGCTAATCTGTATGGCGCCTTAGAGATAGGCGCGGTACCTGGCATAAGATCGATCGAAAACTCTACCTCTCGTACCGGTGGTCTACCAGAGACGTCATCGGGAAAAACGTCTGAAAAGTCCCTGACAACTGGGACATCTGCAACTGACTGGCTGGAGACCTCGGGAACAGATATAATGGTCGCAATGAATGCTCGACAACCCCTAAGCATGAGCTTCCTAGCCTGAATACAAGATATCATGATAGGAAAATTAAAGTACCGGTCAGGTTCAAATAGGAATTGCTCCCTTCCAAGCGGTCGGACTAGAACAGATCTCCGCTGAAAATCAATAAGTACTCTGTTCTTGTGCAGCCAATCCATCCCAAGGATAATATCGAACTCTGGCATTGGCAGCACGATCAAATCCGCATAGACAAGATTTCCATGAAGCTCGAGGTCTATGTCTCGTACTACGCTAGTCGCTGCCATCTCCTCGCCAGATGGAATAACCACAGAATACGCCACATCCAATCCAATCGTCTTGACCTCGATGGAATTCGCAAAGGTCTCAGATATGAATGAATGAGTGGCCCCTGAATCAATCAAGGCGTTCGTAGAAGCTCCGCCTATAAATATTCTTCCTGAAATGTTGGAACATCTATCTAAATCCAATAGTTTACCAAAATTAATCCTATAGGCATGCAAAGGTCAAAGTTCTTCTAACTTAGATTCCCAAAACGACCTGAATAGAACATGCAATCTTATCACAATTTCTAAGTTCAAATCTTATAACCCAATAATTCAAAGCAATTAATCCCAAAATGCTGAATTAAATATGCTAAAATTTTCCCAAATAAAAACTTAAAGATTTAAGATACCTGTCAAGAGCATAGTCCCTGGGTTCGCCTCCGCTGCATGGAGTGCAAACACTCTGTCCTGAGTAGGCAATGTCCCCTGAGGACAATCCTTTAGCAAATGGCATGTACCGCCACACTTGAAACACTTCCCAGAACCATACATGCAAGTTCCGGTATGACGGCGTGTGCACCTGGCACAGACCGGGTACTCCTGCCTCCTCGGGACCACAAGTCCCTGCTGCTGCTGCTCTCTGCTCCTTGATGGGCCATGGAAAGGCCTCTTATGCTGCTGAAGAGGGAGGTGGGGCGCCTGAAATGGCCGCTTACCCTGGCGGTCATTCTCGATATCTCTCTGATCCTGTTCTGCAGTAAGAGTTCTAGAGACAGCGACCTCATATGTCGTAGGGCCAAAAACCCTAACATCACGACGCAAGATCGGCCGCAATCCATCCATGAAGTGCCTAAGTCTGGCACCTTCTTCGTTCGCGATCAGGGGTACAAAGTGACAACCCCTCTCGAACTTACGGATAAACTCCGTAACAGTCATGTCACCCTGTCTCAGGGTCATAAACTCCCTGGTCAACCTCGAACGCACGTCATCAGTAAAATACTTAGAGAAGAACACCTCTCTAAAGCGCGTCCAACTGAGAGTAGCTAGATCCAGAACTACAGATGCGCCCTCCCACCATAGACGGGCGTCTCCTCCAAAAAGATATGTCGCACAGCGGACCCTGTCAACATCCTCAAGCTCCATAAATCTGAAAGTAACCTCTAGGGACTTAATCCATCCCTCAGCCACCATGGGATCAGACGTCCCAGTGAACTCCTTCGGGTTCATCCTCATGAACCGCTCACAAATAGCCTCGGGTCTAGGCGGCCTAGCCACCGCTGCAGCATTGTTCC
>NW_027353384.1:0-835 GCF_012295235.1 Primulina huaijiensis
ACCCAAAAGTTATTATTTTTTAAAACGATTTTTGTAAACTTTTATATTAGGCCATAATGGACCTAATTTACTTAGGATTAATGGGCTTAATTATTTTCAAATCAAGGGTCCTAAAAACTCTAAACCCTGGACTCATTTATCACCTAAAACACTAACTTATAAAATAAAAATCACAAGCTTCTAAAGACTAACTTTGACCGAACACTTCACACACCACACACACTAGATTTTCGAAAATTTTGAGAGCAAAATTCAAGGTTGTTCATCGCCCATTCGTTCCTCTTCGCAACCCACGCCGACTATTGAATATTCGAACGTTCTAAACGTAAAGACATACTTCTAAAATTTCTTTTGCACCATTCAAATCATATTATGCATGATTTATGTTTTTTTAGCATGGAAAATGTTTAAGCTCAAATTTTTAATGTATGGACGTATATTTCTAAAAAATTCGAAGTTTCTAGGCATATATGAATTACGTTATGTGTTCTAAGGGACACGCTGCCTATATAAGTTATTTAAGGGACATGAAAATGTTTGTAGGAGGACACGATGAAGACTGGACATGAGCTAGATGCGTTCGTGGCTAGGGGCGAAGGATGTTAGGGTTTTCAAGGGTTTCCTTGGTGGGGTTCGGTCATTGCTGCATCAGGGCTCGACCAGACTTGGTCAAGGCCCTGTGAAGGCCATGTTCAAGGGCTAGAGAAGTAGGAGGGTGGCTGGAACGGTGGCTCGAAGAGGGTGGTAGTCTTGCTGTGAGACCCCATGACCTGATTATGTAGATTATGATTAGTAAATCAACTCATAATAAAATTGTATTTGGAAATGGAGTTGA
>NW_027353385.1:0-836 GCF_012295235.1 Primulina huaijiensis
TTCTTTAGATTACAACCTTTTGTCGGTCTCTCAAATAACTACAGCTCTATCATGTGTTGTAATTTTTTGGCCTAACTATTGTGTATTTAAGGACATTCAGACTCGACAAACGATTGGTTGTGGTGTTAAAAAAGGGAAACTCTACTATTTGGATTTGGAGACCAACATTTCAAACAGATTGCAGCAGGTTTTAGCAGTAGAAAGCTATGCTACATCGAGGAAAATAAAAGAGATTTGGCTTTGGCACCGACGGTTGGGACATGCCTCATTTGGTTATTTAAAAATATTATTTCCTAATTTATTTAAAAATTTGGATATTTCTTTTTTTAAATGCGATGTTTGTGAACTTGCGAAAAGTCATCGCATTTTTTTTCCTCTAAGTTTAAATAAAAGTCAAGCTCCTTTTATGGTTATCCATTCTGATGTTTGGGGACCATCTAAAATTCCTACATTGGGTGGATCTCGTTGGTTCGTTACTTTTATAGATGATTGTACCAGAATGACTTGGTTGTGCTTGATGAAATCAAAATCTGAAGTAAATTTGTTGTTTCAAAAATTTTATACAACAATCCATACTCAATACAATGCTCGAATAAAAGTGTTACGGAGTGACAATGGCAGGGAATATAATTGCTCCGACCTTCACCAATTCTTGGAGAGTCGTGGTTCGATTCATCAAACCAGCTGCCCAAACACGCCTCAACAAAATGGTGTGGCTGAACGAAAAAACAGACATTTGTTGGAGGTTGTTCGTGCTTCATTGATCAATGCCCACATGCCATTATGTTATTGGGGAGAAGCCCTTTTATCTGCCACATACCTGATTAATCGCGTTC
>NW_027353386.1:0-836 GCF_012295235.1 Primulina huaijiensis
TTTATAATATAATAGGCCTAAAACCATTTTATCCCATTTATTTTAATTAAGAGCCCATTTACACCTTTTATTATGATTTAATTATATCATTAGCAAAAGCCTAAACCTAAATTATATTGAGTGGCCGCCCCCTCCCCTCTTCACATCAGCTTTTCACATGAATGAGCAGCAGCCACCAGCCCCATCAGTTTCCTCCATTTCATTTAAACAAGCTACCTCCCTGCTTCTCCGGTGCTTCCCCGACGCGCGTTTCTTCGAGTTTCCAAGCATCTAATCATCAAGGAACGCCTTATACCTTTATTTTCTCATCATTCACATCATAATACATGTTTTTGAAGGATCTTGCATGATATATTACGGATCGAACGATTTGCACATGTTTTACTTTGAAACACATGAAATTACATGATTTTATTTCCATATAACCATCTATCTACGTTGTTTGGAGGAGCTGCCATGGAATGAATCATATGAACATGATCTATAGAAGGTTTAAGAGTTATTTAAAAGGTGGAAACGAATCTGTAACGGGTCTTGTAGTGGACCAAGCGAACCTTGTGTTATAGCTAAGAAATGAGTTCGATCGATGTTAGGAAAGGTTCGGCCATGCATGGGCTTGAACCAATCTATGGTTTCAGACCTTGTAAAGTCTAGTAAGATGTTAGGATTGAGCCACGGGTGTTTGGTTGAGGGAGAAGCTCGAGCCTTGGGAGTATAGCTTGATCCTGAGAAGCAATGCTAGGTTCGATCGGGTTTTGAAACGACCCTAACTTCTAATTCATTTTTATTTACACTAGTTTTTTTTTTTTTTTTTTTTTTTTTTTTTTTTTTTTTTT
>NW_027353387.1:0-837 GCF_012295235.1 Primulina huaijiensis
TATTTAGTAATCTCACATTACTAAATTAACAACTTGTGATATTTTTTCAGGCATTACAAAAACTTAAGTACTATTATTTTTAAATTTGTTTTACAAGTTGGAATTGGGAATTACTTTTAAATAAAAATTAGCAAAGACAGTATCTCATTTTCAATTTGATTTAAATTTCTTTAATTTGACATATACCCATTTAATGACACACTAGCTAAGCACATAAGGGAAATTTTTTAGCAAATTTGCATCCCAACAAGGTGAATTAATATATGTCCCCAAACATAATCCAACAATATTTATTTGAAAACATTGGAGATATTATTTTAAAAGGACAACGAGTGTGTAATGAAATACAATTCTTGTTCGACAGAAATTAGTATGGAAAATTAAATTTAGAATCATATATTTACATTGTCGTCGTAGCATTTATTATTATCTGGAAAACCGCCTGGGACAGACCAAGTCTAAATTCAAATTCTATAAAAACCGTTCACGAATTAATTATCATGGAAAAATAAACTTATGAATCATTTTATAGCCCTATTTATGGGATCTCTCTTTCACATACAATAAAAATTATATAAATTAATAATACCGAAGCCGTATAATTTTATTAATTTAGAGAGATAATAATTAATCGATAAATTAATAATTCATTATTTTAAATAATTTGGGTTTAATAAATAAATATTATTCATTGTAATAACTAATCAAATAATACCGTATAATACGAGTATAGGTAACTTGAATATATGGATTCATAATACTATAATTAAACGCAATGAACTATGACGACGAAAGAATTCACTATATAAATAATATAGAAAATATTATAATTTCACC
>NW_027353388.1:0-837 GCF_012295235.1 Primulina huaijiensis
AATAATAATAATAATAATAACTTCCACTGTTTTTTGTACACTGAAAATCAACACTCACGGGCGAACACTGGGTTGGTTTAGTTTTTTTAAAATTGAGCTGATTGAAATATTCTTGACAAAATGGAGCTAATCAATTTTGAAGGCTTAATAAAACGAGCCGAATTTTAAAAAAAATAGAGAAAAATAAAACATAAAAAAGAGAGAAACTTATGGCTGCAGTGATACAACATTGTATCAATTGAAATTTGCAACCAAACAAAAGAGATAATATATTATTTCACCACAAGAATCGCGATTTGCATCCAATAACACCATTATCCACCGCTAATTAACACGAATAAAAAAGAGAAAATGGACATGGTTCATCGGACCTTACCTTAAATGGTTCGTAGGAAAGTCGATTAACTTTTGGGATGAAGAATTTTCTATTTCTAGTGGAATCGTAAGGGAGAAAATGGATACGTCTATCGACGTTGGACATTGATCCGTTGTAGTTTAGAAACATATAAATTTCAATTACACAAGCTGTCCTCTGAAAATGCACCACAGTGCATTTGTAACTCGTTAAATAATAAAATACAAAACAAAAAAAGAAAAAAATCAATGGGATTCACAGCAAGTCTGAGTCTCCTATCTTCCCCTCGAAAGCGCCTTCTCCGCGGTATCCATCTCCTCCAAGATTCTCTGTTTTCTCTTCGCAGGTAGCGGAGCCGTCGGGCCGAAGCTAATATAATGACCAGAAACAGCATTGAGGGCCGAATACATCTCGCGGAACGAGGACCGGCTCAGGAGGGTTTTCTCCTTCCTGTACTTCGCTACCCAACCGTTGGAGATGTC
>NW_027353389.1:0-838 GCF_012295235.1 Primulina huaijiensis
TGCCTGGGCTGGAGGAGTCAGTGAATAATGCTGCCATGGGACAACCGACTCCTGCTAGTTGGATCGGGAACAGCCCATGGGCTTTACGATGTTACGAGAAATCATTGATAAAGTAGGCTATACAGCCACTGTATAAATGGTTGCTTCCATGTGCAGTGTCAGGCTCGTGAAGTAGGCCTAAAGGCCACTTAAAATATGGCAAGAAAGAACTACACAGAGCGGGGAGTTGAGCTCACCGGGCGGAGTAACAAATAATGAAGGAAGAACAGAAGAGAACAAGAGCGCTATGAGAACCACGAGAGGACCCAGAAGTTGACTTTGGTGTAAAAATAGGCTAACTGGACATTTTTGTATGTGCTTAATTTTCTGTGGTAAGACTTTATTTGAAGTAGGCCTTACAGCCACTGATGTGAACATTTGTTGGTTATGATCAAATGAAGTTGGCCAGTAGGTCACTTTTATCATATTGGACTCATTTTGTTTCGCTGGGGAATCGATTGAGGAAATAATCACGAGTGGGGAGTTCTTAAGTCAAACATATTGTTTTACTTGAAATTGGTTAAATGAGTGGGATTATTTGGATCAGAGTATAAGAACCGACGGAAAACTCCTTCCCAACATCCAGTACACAACATCACATACAAACCCATCTTCATTCTACATCCATCATCCACCAACTACAACACCAAACCAACAGCAACAAATATAAAGTGAAGCCACCGCATGCTAGAACAGCAAGTAAACGTGTATGCGGGAAAGGGATCCGACTTAAGTGCAAATGCATATACGTGTCTGCGAGAAAGGGGTCCGACTGAAGTGCAAATGCATATACGTGTAT
>NW_027353390.1:0-838 GCF_012295235.1 Primulina huaijiensis
CAAAATGGAGTCTTTCACTCACCTCCTCCCATTCAAACTCTTCCCTCTCATTTGCGCTATGATAATTATCATTATTAACCTCAAAGACATCATCATAATTATCATCATCGTTGTTGACAAAACCAGAATTTACCTCAAATTCTTCAGAATCCGACTCTGAATCCATGTCCACAACTCGAAGGCTCTCGTTTGTCCCAAGGCCCGGACCGAACCCGAACTCAAGTCCTGACTCGTCTACCGGTTCTGAATCAAACTCCCAGATCGGGTCCTCCGCCAAGTGGGTTTCACGCGATTCGAATAGATCTGTGACGAAATTCATCTGCTCCTCATCTTCTTCGCCCCCGAAGAACAAGTGATTAGGGTCCTCGTATTCAGAATCCAGGTTCTCAGCTGCGTTCACCTCGAAATCGAAATTGAAGGAGCTCGTGTAATCATCCAAAAATGTGGGGTCTGATGGATTACCTGAAGAGGAGAATGAATCAAAATTCAAAAACAAAGGGTCGGGATGACGATAGAATTCTTCTTCCTCTCCGGATTCTTCTTGCAGAGACCCAGTCGTGGCGGTGGATGACACGGAGCGCCGGGAAAGCGGCAGCGGATGGTGGTTGATGCGGTGTAGATTAGACACCTCCGCCATTGCAGAAATTTGAGAATCGTCGTTATTGTGTTGAAAAATGTTTTTCTTTGTTTTGTGATAAAAATATAAATAGTAAAAATACTAACATTTTAGACAGATCATATTTGGTATATATTAAATAATAAATGCACATAAATATTAAAATAATACTAAAAGTACAAACAAAATATCGTACAATGATATTTACAACAATTAAATCGC
>NW_027353391.1:0-839 GCF_012295235.1 Primulina huaijiensis
TATGATCATACCAGTCGACACAAGTCAGAAAAGTTGGCCCTGTGAGGCCAAAATTTTCCTTCTCAGAAGCCATAATTAAGTAGTTCACCGTTTTGCCTTTCTTGATGAAATCTGTGCTCCAAAATGGCAAAATGAATTAGAATTTACGAGAGAATTTCAAATCCTTTGATTCAAAGATTGAAAATAACTAAGCTGATGATTGAAATTGGAGAAAAAAAATATATACTTTAACTAATATAAAAGTTTTCAAACCATAAATTCCTATTTTGAATCAAATGAATACAATGAATTTGATGTCTGGATTTAATATAAAATCTGGATTACCTCGAAGATGAGACGACCTTATAAACTTCCGAAATCAAAATTACCTGGAAGATGAGACGACGCTTTTCCTCTTTTACAAATTGATGGATTTCAACTTGTGATCTATATAATCTGAAAATGTATATGAAAGTCAACTTTCATTACAAGTTGACCTTGTAAATATATAGGACAGACAACTACTGCAAATCAACTACCATTTTTCAAAGTCAATAAATGTAAAATATTTAAATCACATCGATTTCTACGACAAAGTTGCAACTTGATGTAATAAGACATAGTAAATCAAAGATTATTATTATTATTTATTGTTATTATTAATTGATAAATAAATGGAATAAAGCAGTAGATCAAGACTTGGTCAAGCTAGCTCCTTCAATGGAGATTAATTAATGTATATATATGGGTAACAAGTTGATGATTTAGGTCGACGATAAACATGTAAACTTGAGATCTATTACACAAAAACATGCGTTGTCATATCAAAAGTTATAAACTCATCATTTTTATAAAGTTCT
>NW_027353392.1:0-839 GCF_012295235.1 Primulina huaijiensis
ACTATCAATGACAACAAACGATGGACATAGCTAGTCTATTCTTAGAACAAGTCTTATGCTTCTATTAACAAGATACATGAGATGAAAAAACAGTCGATGACAGCACTGGCTTAGGGTTTAGCAACAATGAATAAAATTCCTCTGAGAAAAGTACTCAGTTGTATTTGAAAAAAGGCAAGTCTAAAATGATACACTTTGTTCGGTCCCACATAGTATATGAACATGATAAGCAGGAATTCTGAATCAAGTAGAATGTATTTTTTTAGAATAAGGCTAAGCATAGAAGGCTTGGCTATGTTGAACATGAGAGTTCTAAGTCTAGCCATACATGACTCGATCGAGCGCATACAAGGCCCAATTGATGGTGGTTACCATACTAGCTCGAGATGGTCTAGCAGAAAAAAATCCTAGTCTAGCCGGACATTATTCTGTGAAGGGGAAATATAGCCGGTATTATAACTACGAGCCTATTCAAAAGAGATATAGAATGAATGGTAAGGATGACATGCCTAAACAACATTTGGTGAGACAGATAACACAACACACAACTACACATGATTTTGCACTTCCTTGCACTCTTTTGGATACATACACGGGTAGGTCAATTAGGCTAATTCAGGTTGAGTCCTGGAAGTTTTAATTTGATCAGGACCCAACTAGTTTTGGGTACAACATGTTTATTTCAATTACTGCAAATACAGAAGAAACTGATCGTGCTTTTCTTTAAACTCAAAAATAATATAAATATCAATGCACCGACTTATTAAATTAGCACAAATTAACAGCAATTGTACGTAGGGATGTAAACGATCCAAACCAAACCAAACAGTATCAGGCTT
>NW_027353393.1:0-840 GCF_012295235.1 Primulina huaijiensis
ATGCCATGTTGTGCCAAAAAAACTCATGTTTTTATGATTCAAAACCCATGTTAATGGTGCATGAAGGGGCTACCATCATAGAGCTATGAAAAGGGATGAATTTCAGAGGGTTTAAGGGTCTAGACAAGCTTACACAAGGGCTGGACATGGAAAAGTTAAGGGTTGCACGAAAATAGAGTCCTTGTGAGAAAAGGATCTTCGGCTAGGAGTCTTTGATAGCCAAGGCTTCTAGCTGTCATTAGGGTGTGTCTAAGAGACCTAAAGGGGCTGGAGGATGGTCCTAGATGGGCTGTGAAAAGGCTGAACACAAGCTAGGAGAGGGATGAACGTTTTGAGGTTTGAGGGGAATTTAGGTTTTCGGTTTTTGGGTTCCTTGAAGGGTGGGGATGCTGGCTGTTGTTAGGGCATGTCTAGGGGTCCTAAGGGGGCTTAGTCGGGATCCTAGGCTGAGGGAGCAAAGGCTGGTTCGAAGGGGAATAGGCTGTAGCGAAAGGCTTGGGGGCGCAAGGAATGTAGGCTACGATTGAGGGGTTTGCAAGTGCATGGGCTGTATAAGCTGTTCCAGTAGCTTGTCTAGGGTTCGGTCATGGTCCTAGGAGGGTAAACTAAGGTCTGGTCATAGTGGTTAAGGGCTGGAGCCGAGGCAAGCTAGAGTTCGAACCAACTAGAGCTAGTGTTCTTTTGTGTAGAAAATTCAGCAGCTTCCTAGGCTTGTTTTTAGGCTTTAATGGGCTTGAATTGTGTTGTATATGGTTTAGTTAGGTGTTATTAAGCTTTGGTTCAAATTTAGTAAAGTTTGGTTAAGTTTCGAGTCCATACGAGTCAAAACTGGGATGTACG
>NW_027353394.1:0-841 GCF_012295235.1 Primulina huaijiensis
AAAAAAAAATTCACAATTATCAAATATTGACTCTTTTATATAAGTAATAGATAACCTATAATAGACTTATATGTATAATTATATTGATTTAGATTTGATTTAAATTTATATTTATTTATTCTTGAATCAATTAAAGTCAATTAATTAATAAAGAAAGACAAGCTAAATATATATTACCGAGTTAAATAAGACTTAAAAGTATTAAAAAACAATGCTCGCACACAAGAATGAATTATATCATCATTTAAGTATTCATTATTTTATCACATTAATAAAACAACAATGGATCCACATTGCATATTAAGCGAATGATACATTCATCCATACACGAAACAGGGAAATGCAACCCAATTTCTAGCGTCAGAACACCACACACAAAAGAGGAGCTTAGATCAAACCATAAAACTTAAACGACATTTGATTCACCATTACATCAAAATATCATTGAATTCAATAACACATTTACACCCTCCTAATGCAGATAAGTATAGATGATGAAACACGACAACATTTTCAACATTCACAAATCAACAAATACATACCAACCAAATCAAAGAATTTCATCTGCCTCTACACTCCATGGAATCTTGATCAGCCACATGTTTCTGGGAAACAGATGCCGACATTATCGAGGCAGATGGTGAAAATTTAGGATCACGGTCCATGCAGGTTGACCCATAAAAGTAGGTATGCTCTGGAAGCACAGAAGCCAAACAAAACAAAGATACACAAACAGTTGGGGGGAAGGTTGGGGGAATGGGGGAAGGCACTTCATTTCGGAGTTGCTAGAATCCTAGAAGAGATCCACTTTCCTTTTCAGCATGTCTTGCTTCCATTTGGG
>NW_027353395.1:0-841 GCF_012295235.1 Primulina huaijiensis
ACATTATCAATTCTAGCAACTCTGACTAAAAGGTCAAGCTGAGTCGTCCCAAAGATGTCTCTTGACACAGTGTTCATTAGCCAAGATAACGCTAATGCATCGACTCATTCCCACTAAGGCAAATGCTTGCCTCTTCCAAGTGCCATCAATAAATGGAATTTTGTTCTTGTTAACATCGTCCTTACTCCAGACACCATATCAATTGACCACTGATTAAGTGCATACCTGGATTGAATGAACAATGGATCATTAAAATTGATTTTTTCCATGAATCTATTCCCTCGAACAGCTCACAAAAGAAGCCAAAAATCAACTGCTCGCACTCGTATACTGATACTGCGAAGAAATTGGATAAGTATCTGTGAACTCAGGTGAAATATGGGGAAAAATCGCCTAAGATCAAGGCTCTACCACTGGTGAAGTTTGGATTTCGTTACGTTTAAACTGACTACTTTGTATTGTGACAATAATACAGCTCTGCGAATTGCGACGAATCCTATGTTTCATGAGCGTGCGAAACATATCCGGATTGATTGTCATTGTCGCTTGTTTAGGGAGCAAATCAAAGATAAAACTCGAGAGAATTGTAGCGCTAGCAGATGTATTTGTTCAGATTTTTCAATACAGAAAATGAGTTCTCATTTGACTAAATAATCGTAGCATTTTAACACTTCGGCTAAGTAAATATAAATTATAACAATATAATTCATTATGTAAAGTTCACGTAGCGATACATATCAACAAAAATGATAATCGTGAATCATTTTATAAAGCGCATCTCCTTTATGCATAATTAAATTTTATTACAATTCTTTCGTTTTCTTTTCTTCTTTTTTTTTTT
>NW_027353396.1:0-841 GCF_012295235.1 Primulina huaijiensis
TTTACAAATGTAATTAGTAAGTATTTGTAACAACATTAATTAAAAATGTCTACAAAAAAGTGTCACAATAGTCATTTATTGTTGTAGTAATGCTAGCTCTTATTTTTACTGTCCGCCCTTGGATTTTCCTGTTCCGGCTGTTGATCGAGCTAGACTTTCACAGATTCTTGATTATGGCGGAGGCCGCGTAAACGATTGATCTCTTCGGGTGGTGGTGGAGGAGCTCAGCGCTCGATCTTAAGTATTTATGGTGTCGACCCTAGCTACATACCTATAGTTAATTTGCATGCATCTTGTCAAGAAGCGATGATATTCTCTTTTGTAAGAGACCTAATGAAAGCAAAGACGATAATAGAAATATATATAGAAGTCTTCTTATGATCTTGGGGTCCTTCACAATCCAAGAACACGTTTGATAGAATGATTGATAAGAGAAAAACTTAGCTGGCCTCTGGTGGTAACAAAATAATTGGTTTACTTAATGGGTCTCCTCACTTTAATTTACTTATAAAAAATTTCATTCATAATGATTAATAATGAGAATAACTTCTCTTGGGAGGTCGTCTCAATGGTCTATATTCATTAGACGAGTCGAACCGACCTCCTCATATCTACCATGAAAAGTAATATTTTTTAAATAAAAAATATTTTTCATAAATTAAATCGAGTTGAAGATCTGTATCACAAAAATAATATGTAAGACATAATTAATTTTCACATGTAACATGGGTAGTTGCGTAATGTGTTAATGGTAAAATATTAATTTATAGAAGAATAAGTTTGCTGCAATATTCAAAAGCGGGGATAGCTCAGTTGGGAGAGCGTCAGACTGAAGATCTGA
>NW_027353397.1:0-842 GCF_012295235.1 Primulina huaijiensis
TAGTAAATTCAAGGAGTTGAATTTATGATAATTAAAATTTGGATAAAAATAAATTCAAGCAATTGAATTTATGAAAATTGAGAG
Organism: Primulina huaijiensis; assembly: GCF_012295235.1. Lineage (NCBI taxonomy): Eukaryota > Viridiplantae > Streptophyta > Magnoliopsida > Lamiales > Gesneriaceae > Primulina > Primulina huaijiensis. Next base: position 85 of record NW_027353397.1, read on the forward strand.
TTTAAAATATTAAACTCAAAGATTGAGTTTATTAAATATTAAATTAAATATAGTGAAAATTATGTATAATGGGCTTGTAGGAGTACAAATTCAACATGCTAATTAATTAAAGTTCTTAATGAATTTTAATATAATAATTATTTAAACTAGATGGACTAGTCAAATTAATTAACTAAGCTCATTAAAATTAATTAAAGAACCCTAAAACTATAATTAAAGAAGCTAGGTTAAGGGTTCTATATTTAGTAAAGAGGCCACAAACCCTAGCCTCCATGACATGCAATTTTCAAAAAGTTTCCTCCATAACACCTCTCAAATTTTGGCCAACTCAAAAAAGGTTTATGTTTTGAGCCGTCAAATAATTTTTTTATCTCAAAACATAAAAATTCTTCTAAATTTTCTAGTGCAATTTAGAAGATGAGTAAACGTTCTAGTCATGGACTTAATTGGAGAAAGAAGATTTCAAGAAGATCGTTCGTAGAGAATACTACAAGAGCTATTTCCGCCAATCCCGGAATAGTTGGCGCTAAGTGATTAATTTACTAAAAGTATATTCATAAACACTCTATAAATGCGTGATTTTGTTTAAACCATACGAGTGTCCAAAGATTTTATTTGAACGTACAATTAAAAATTTTAAAACTTCTGTTGTGTTTTGGACACGAAAAAACTGATTCCTCAACAATGGTATCAGAGTCGGGTTCTCTGTATCGTATGGTTTAATTTCATGTTGAGTATTATTTTCTAACCACACAAGA
>NW_027353398.1:0-842 GCF_012295235.1 Primulina huaijiensis
GTACTAAAAAAGTACCCAGGGAATGAACACAAAAAAAATCGACGGTTGGGAACTGAAGGCCAATTTCCCGTAAAATGAACACAAACTCCAGAATTGTTCAGTTTGTGTACGCTTGGAAATTTGGGATTTCATCAATTTAGCTTTGGATAAATATTAGTTTTTTATCTCCATGTTCTTTAATCCTTCTTTCATAGAGTTTTTTTTGGTTGTTGAACACTAAATCAATTGATATCTCTTCCTATATTAATAAGTGAGAGAAGGTGAGAATAACTGTGTGTTTGGTACGGTTGTATGGTCCATTTCAAATTGAAAAACCAGTGCTTTTATATATCCTTGTTGTATGGAGAACGTGGTTATGATGACAAACTGGGAATAATCACCGATAAACTTTTATTTCCATTTTTTTGAAAGAAAAAAGGCTACAAATTCCTGATTTTAGTGCTTCCTCGTCCAAAGACCCTAAATTTATACTGTAGTAAGAGCAGAGGGCGAGGAAATCGAAGATTGAGAGGGGTGGTTGCATGTTATTAAAACCATAGAAAGGACAACGTGAAATGTCTCCAGAAATGGAAGCCAAAGGTACATGTACGTAACTTTAATCTTCATAGATTACTGCCTCCTGTTTTTAGTGAAATCGATTATTTAATTTCTGTTTTCTGATTCTGTTCCATTCATTGTCTCCAACGCGATGGCCAAACAAATAGGACTAGACTTGCCAAAGCTATAAAAATTGAGCGTGTTGGGTTGATAAAATATCATACCGTTTGGAGGCGGGCCAAGACGGGGCGGGTTGGCCAGCCAAATTATGGTAGAATTTTATATTTTTAAGTTTTATATAAAAA
>NW_027353399.1:0-842 GCF_012295235.1 Primulina huaijiensis
AATATTATTTTTTATGCTAAGAGTATTACTTTTTATCGTGAATATTGGTAAGATTGACATGTCTCACATATAAAAATTCGTGAGACCGTATCACAAGAGACCTACTTCACAAAAATTCACACATATCACTATAAATGAAAAGTTTTAAATTTTTCATAGTCTCGTTTATACCTTTTCTTGCCCTTTAGTGTGTCTGCTCATACTACAGATATACTAAATCCACCTCATCATGACGCCTATTCTACCGCCAAAGAGGAATAACGCTACGCGTCAACTACACCAAACCATTTCAGTAAACCATTCAACGAAAAACTAATTTAATAACACGATCCATCAACTAGCATCATATTATTATATAAAAATTAAATAAACGAAAATATCCCATTATTTAATACAAAATATCTCCATTTTCAATAATCTTTTGCTTCATACAATTACCTGAAATTGCATAGTAAAAAAAAAAAAACATATCCAAAACGAAAATTAATATTAAAATATTAATTATTGTATTGATTACTCTAAATTATGCCCCTAATTTTCTCTGCCTCCACAAAGTGGCTTCTGGATCAAGCCTTGCTCCTGTTCTTGCAGGTTCTGATTTACATCTTGTGAGTAGTAACGGGTGCAGTGAGTGTCTTGCAATTTCCTCCGATTCTTGCTCGATATTCGCCGAGTTTTCCGATTCCTTTACGCTTTCTGGACTATTTTCGTATCTGGGTTCCGTCAGTTCCTCCGATTTTGCTTCATTTTCTGGATCGTTTTCGTCTGCATTTTCAGATAACGGAGAGCTCCAAAACCTGCCACCCAGTGAAGAAGATCTGTAAGGCGCAGATCTACACCTT
>NW_027353400.1:0-843 GCF_012295235.1 Primulina huaijiensis
AAAAAAAAAAAAAAAAAAAAAAAAAAAAAAAAAAAAAAACAGAGGTCGCTCACCTTTGAAAGGAACCTCCCCAGCTTCGATAAGCTTCGGCAAACACAGATAAGCCCAAAGCCCACAAGGACTAATGGTGTCAAAGTACAACAGCGGTACCCCGATCTCCCCCGCGACTCCCGGCGCAAAAGTGAATATCCCGTCCGCAATTATGCACGTCACCGGCGCCTCCGAGTCCGGGCCGTATGCCCCCACAGTCACCATCTCTCTGAAGATGGGCGCAGCCACAATTTCCATAGACGCCAGCAGATTCGGGATTTGATCCCCCGTGCGTGGATTATCCTCAGGCAGACCATCCGGAACTGTCTCGAAACGGAGATTGGCGTACCTTTTGAAGTGACTCTCGTGGTCTGTGCAGCTAAGCAAGCGCTGCTGAATGTGGTGCGTGTTGAGGAAGGTGATTCGGATGTTTTGCAGGGATAAGAGCTCGGCGAGCTTGAGCATACAGTTGACGGGGCCCTGAAGCGGCAGAGGGAAGACGAAGACGTGGGGAAGGGGGGAGCGATTATGCATATTGGGTGGAATTGTTTGGCGAGTGATTGCAGTGGAGAAGAAGGCCAAGACCAAATACTGTTGCTTGCTTTCTAGCTGGTTTTTGTTATAATGGGATTGAAAATTTTGGCCCCTACAAAAAAGTCATCTTTTGCAATTAAGCTACTAAAAAACGAGAAAAAAATATAATTTTCGTCCTGTAAATTGACCTAAATTGATTTTTTTATGATTTATTATTTGTCGGAATGCTAATATTGTTGTGAAAAAGTAAAAATTTGCGGTAAAAAGTAAAAATCTCAA
>NW_027353401.1:0-843 GCF_012295235.1 Primulina huaijiensis
TTATTGATTTAAAACACGTTTGTATGAAAAGCATGAAGTTCTTATGATTATTTTCGCAATATAGCATGTACATGTGTAAACTTATGAATTTTTTATCCAAAAGCATGTCCTATACGTGTTAATGGGCTGCCATGATATTAGGTTATGATCAAGCGTTGTTTTCAAAAGATTTTGAGGGTCCTAGGATCGCACAAACCCCCTGAAACTCGAACAAACAAAAGCTGGAATTGAATTTCTGTAATGGGGGATCATAGGGTTCGGATTTTATATAAACTCTTGGAGTAAACAAATCCCTTCAACTTAGTAACTCGCGAGAAATAAAAATTCTTAATAGGTGCAGGCAATTTATCAATACTCTCAAAACCATCACCAACCAAATGTAAATCATGAAAATAGGACACAATAAATGTACTATCCATGTAATAATTTAAAACCTCATAAAGTTTTAAGCATAATGCATACAATTCATGGTCGTGACTATGTTTTATCAGTTTGAATGCTTTGAGAAATAATAATCAATATCATTTGAACTTAACTCAATAAGTGCAACACCACTCTCACCTCCATGACTCCTCGACAAAAACATTAATTTACAATTAGACCCTTTCTACATCACACTTTCAACACTCACTCCAAATTCTTTAATACAACACAACAATGGATTAAGGTAAGAAAACAAATCATACCTCTTAGATGAACCTTACCTCATCGCAATTGCACCCAGCTTCATGTGGATCATCGCATTGCATTTTTATACCATCAACATTTGCTCGCCTCCTCATCTTGACTTCATCAAAATCCTGCAAAGGAGAAATAACAATGCTCGGGATTGAACCAGCTATA
>NW_027353402.1:0-844 GCF_012295235.1 Primulina huaijiensis
TATTCTGGGCTTTCCAATTGATATCCCGGGTCAATGATGACCCAGACCTTTACAGGGCTATCAATTTCAATATGAAATTATTCTTTCAAATACTTTTTTTAAATTCAAATCTTTCAATCCCGACCCCATCATCTGCACCCCGTAGGAATTACAAGATTACCCAAGAGCGCCTTCGGCATCCAGTGGTCACAGACCGACTATAGAACTCTATTCAATAAGTGGAACGTATTAACTGTCCGTTTTCAGGTTGGACAGTAAGGGTTGGAGAAGGGCAATCTTTCATTCTTAAAACCAGCAGTCTTACTTCTGAAGACCAAAGAGTCGAGCACAAAAAAGGGAGAAGCTCTCTGTTCCTGTAAATAGACAGACATATTTATGTTCTTGCTAGACTTGATCATCTCATAGTTCTTTATGTATTCACCATTTTTTATTTTACTCGATAAGTCCCGACTTTCTCGATCGGTTTTCCACTTCATAAAAAAAATAGGCAGATTTGTTTGAAATCATTAACACGAACCATATCCTACAATCCAATTTGCAAAAAATACACACTGATTTTTAAAAAAAACAGTAAAACTGTGAAAACATGCTCTTACAGATTCTTTTATTATTCATAAGGGACAGAGAACATAAATGAACTCAGAAATTGCCTCACAATTAAAAACCAAACACGAACATTTGTTGCAGATTTCTTTACTTTCACTCAGACTCTACCCAGACAAATACATAGTTGAGATGTACAATGCATCAATGAAAACATTAATTATTTTCAAATATTATGATTTTTAAAATTTATTAATTAAGTTTTTTCTGATAAAAAAATATTTTTAATTAAGTTTTATAA
>NW_027353403.1:0-844 GCF_012295235.1 Primulina huaijiensis
TTCATCAAGCTAGTTAAAGACTAACTCGTTAACTTCTCCAAACTCAACAAATGGCCCAAACACTTTTGATATTGTTTAAATTGTTCAAACCAAACTTGAAGAAAAGATCAAGTTTGATCAATTATAAACAAAAAAATATTTAAACTATTCTTCTTTTTATTTAATATTGGGTCAAAAAAATTTATTTCAGTAGATCATCAACTCAAAATAGATGTGTTGGACCCCCTAAAGACTGGCCCTGAGGCGGTGACCTCCTTGGCCTCATAAAAAGTCCAGCCCTAAATAGGACACTATAGAAATTATTTTGTATCAATCATCGGTTTACGATAAATATTTTAAACTTTCATGTCCAGCCAATATAAAACAAATGTATCACAATCCAATTGGAAGGATTACACTGTGTAGCATAATGTGATTTATTATATGATATTAAGATTAAGTCTCTTATGAAATTCTCTCACTGATATATATTTATGAGATTGGTTGATTCGATCCGTATTTATAATGAAAAGTAATAACATTTGACATAAAAAAATATTTTTTCATGGACTAGGTCGAGTTGAAGATCAATTTCATAAAATTAATTTGTGAAACAATCTCGTATAAATTTTTGTATAATATTAAATATCTCAGACTTAATAATGTAGTAATATATATTTGTCTTTTGGAATTTCTTTTGCCTCTGGAAGACGCGGATTAAATTCTAGTAAATGGGTTCATCGATTTCTTTATTGGTGCATTTATGAGGGAATCTACATTAACATTACTATATTTTTTTTTTTCTTCAAACCATGGTAAGTTAAGCTGGAATAGCTCAGTTGGTTAGAGCGTGTGGCTGTTAACC
>NW_027353404.1:0-844 GCF_012295235.1 Primulina huaijiensis
TAAATCATCTCCTTAAGCTTCAACACATATTTGTGCTAGGTGGATGAGTACATCGGAGTCTAGGCATGTGAGTCACTAATTATTATGAACTGAGGCACACTAAAGCATATGATACACTATAATCTATATATATTTATATATATAAAGAAAGTACCTCGCATGTTTCATAATAAACAATTTAACAACAATAAAAACAGATATGATTAGAAAACAATAGGTGTAGGTGCGCCTGGGTCTACTTTGAGCCAAGTTGCGGCATGTGAATTTTTTTAATGGCCATGCTTCAACCAAAGCCCTCTTACAATGTTTCTTTAGGTACATGATTATATGGAACTGAATAAAAGAAAACATGGCATTATAGTCCAGTTTAGATAATTACTCGATTCAAGAATCTAATCATGCAAAAGAACCTAGCTTTACTGTGGAGTAAACTAAAACTAATGATCTTACACTTACTCAGAAGGCAGCAATTTCACTCTAATCATCCATTGATTCACAAACTCAGAAGGCAGCAATTTCATTCAAAACATCCATTGACTCACAAACCAGACAGGAGCACAAATTAAAAGATGTAGACTATTCCAGAAACCTCTATAAGCAAAATTTTAACCACAACTTCCGTTATAAGAAACCTAACAGTCAATGGACCAGAAACATGGTATACCTTTTAGATATAAATGTTTCTTCAGATAATGCCTTTTCCAGTCTCTCTTCAAATGGTGTTGCATGCCAACTAACCTTTTGATCCTACTCAGATTAACAGTCAACGGTTTCAGCATATGCAACAAAAAGCATAAACCTATTTATTAAAAAGAGGGGAAAAAAGGAAATAAAAGCAGAAAAC
>NW_027353405.1:0-844 GCF_012295235.1 Primulina huaijiensis
CAAGAGTGAGGATGAACAAAGCACTGGGGAAACTTGGTATCTTGACACTGGTGCAAGCAATCACATGACAGGTAACAAAGATCTGTTCACCATTTTTGATAAATCGTTTGGAGGAAACATTTTTTTTGGAGACAAGACTAAAGTTTCGATTGATGGAAGAGGTGATGTTTTGATTAAACTAAAGAACGGAGATCATCAATTTATTTCCGATGTTTACTATGTTCCTGCTTTGAAGTCAAATATTTTGAGCATTGGACAATTGCTAGAAAAAAGATATGCAGTTGATATGATGAACTGTGGACTAGTACTCAAAAGTCACAAAGGGAAGATGATTGCTAAAGTGCCTATGACGAAAAACAGAATGTTTCCTCTCAACATTGAAACAGGTATTTGGAAGTTTTTCAAGAATAGCATTTCCGATTCATCATGGCTATGGCATTTGAGAATGGGGCATTTAAATTTTGAAAGTTTAAATATTTTGAGTAAAGAAAGGATGGTTGCTGGTTTGCCATTATTTTGTCATCCTAATCAACTTTGTGAGAATTGCATATTTGGCAAACAAACAAGGAAAAGTTTTCCGAAGGAATCCTTGACGAAAGCATCAAAACTTTTGGAATTAATACATGCTGATATTTGCGGACCTATCAAGCCAACTTCATTTGGTAAGAACAATTATTTCTTATTGTTCATCGATGATTTTTCCAGGAAAACATGGGTCTATTTTCTTAAGCAAAAATCTGAAGCTTTTGAATCATTTAAAAAATTCAAAACATTCGTAGAAAATCAAAGTGGGTTTGTGATTAAAGCCTTGAGAACCGATCGTGGAGGAGAATTCACATCACTA
>NW_027353406.1:0-845 GCF_012295235.1 Primulina huaijiensis
TGACGAGCAGTTACAGAAGTGGAGACAGAGGGATGAGGCTAAGGGACAGAGACTGTATACAGTTGTGGACGATATAGTCAGATATAATGCCCGGACCGTCTATGGGTTCCTGACAGTGATTTCCTCAGAGCAGATATCCTGAGCGAGGCCCAAAGCACCCTGTACTCCGTTCACCCAGGGAGTACGAAGATGTATAAGGATCTACAAATTCTTTATTGGTGGTCGGGTAATAAGCAAGATATTCTACGATTCGTCTCCGAGTGTTTGACTTGTCAACAGGTCAAGGTGGAGCATCAGAGACCCGTAGGGAAGCTGAGACCACTCTCTATCCCCGAGTGGAAATGAGAGATTATTACTATGGATTTTGTATCAGGGCTTCCGAGGACTACTGGGGATTCAATGCCATATGGGTGATTGTTGATCTGCTTACTAAATCAGCTCACTTCTTACCGATCAAGAAGACTTTCACCATGAATCAGTACGCAGAGCTGCACATCATAGAGATAGTCAGACTTCATGGGATTTCCGTGTCCATCGTGTGAGACAGGGATCCGAGGTTCACGTCTTTATTCTGGAAGAGTCTACATCAGGCGATGGGTACGAAGTTAATGTTCAGTACTGCTTTTCATCCTCAGACAGATGGACAGTCAGAGAGGATGATCCAGATTCTGGAGGACCTACTCCGCGCTTGCATGATCGACTTCCAGGGCATCCGGGAGCCGAAGTTAACTCTTGTGGAGTTCACATACAACATGATGAGGACTGCACAGAGCCGTCAGAAGAGTTATGCAGATCAGAGGCGGTGAGATATTGACTTCGCAGTAGGGGATCATGTTTTTGTGAAG
>NW_027353407.1:0-9261 GCF_012295235.1 Primulina huaijiensis
GAAGAACCAGTAGCAGATTCTCTAATGACCACTCCAGAAGTTGGTGTGAAAGACTGAGCAGATGAAGGTGCTGATTCAATGTCTTTAGCTTTGGTGGATGGAACAGCTGGTGGAAAAACCTGTCGAAGAGGAACATCCTCTAAATCAGCAAGAGCTGTTGTTTTCTTGATGCGGATGGTGGTGCGAGACTTTTTCTTGGATGGGGTGGGAGGCAGTGGAGCTTGTTGAGTGGGTGCTGCTGATTCTTCAGATTCCGTTTTGTCATAATCAGCCCAAACTACATGTAATGCCCATGGGCTGTTCCCGATCCAACTGGCGGGAGTCGGTTATCCCATGGCCCATTCCTCAATGACTCCTCCAGCCCAGGCACTGGAGTTTGTACCTCCCCAGACTCGAACCTAAGATCTGCTGGACATATAGATACTTAGCACAAGTCTGATACCAATTTAGCTAGTAACGTACCGTACTTTTTAACTATTTAAAATTTGCGAAAAAATTAAACATTTTCTTAAATATAAACAGCCATACGGTTGTCAACTCATCGTTCATAAAAATATCTTTGGAATCATCCATCACCGATAAAAATTTTGTTAAAAAAAAAGCTTGTTTAAAACATCTCGCATCAAAGCATAAAATCAGCGTAAATTTAAACTTGCATAAAAATATTAAAAATGACGTGGGCGGTCCTCGGGTTTAGCCTCCCGCTCAGTCCAAGCCTGCTCCTTGGTCTCCACCTCATGTCTCCTCATAGACATCCTCACCTGCATCGATCAAGTCTAGTGAGTCTAAAGACTCAACACGTATAAACTGGAATAGCAAATAATACATAATAAAACCACATGCAACTTTAAAATAGGACATACATACTTGAAACTTGAACTTGCAAAATGAACTTGAACATATGTACGTACATAATTAGACATGCCGTCAATATAAACTTTCTTAACATGCTTGCATATTTGAACAAACTTGAACATACATAACTTAATCATTTTTCGTAGAGATATGTTTCAAAGCAATTGACTCATAACATAACCGCCTGATCAGACTAACCACAGTACTGGGCTGACACGGACGTATCCACTGCCACATACATGAGATCCCCGTTCATAATTTAACGGGCTGATTGGTCCACGTTCATAATTTAACGCTTTCCAATCTCGATCTAAACCCGTTCATAATTTAACGGGCGGATTGGTCCCCGTTCATAATTTAACGCTTTCCAATCCTAAACGTAATTTGGTCACAAGACATTTAGCATACCTCAAAAACATAAAATATTTTCTTGCACGTAAAACATACTTACTTGGTGTTGAGGGATTAGTTGGACTTCGATCGGGGCCGTTGCTGCACATACTAACATGAATTTACATACTTAACTAGCATAGCTTAGACGTATTGGTCATGCTTACTTGCGTGTTCATTCAATTCCTTAGGAAATTCTAAAATTCCCATGACTTGACTTTGTTAATCGTTGCACTAAACCATGACATCAAACCTCAAAATAAACATTACATTTTTCCCAAAACAGGTGGTACACGGACCCCGTGCCCAGGTCCGGCTACGGGTCTGTGTAGGTTCGCTAAAGGACCTATCGAAAAGAAGGAGGGACACGGACCCCGTGCTAGGGTCCTTGTAGGGGTCCGGGTAGCTTCGCAAATTTTGACACCGAGAAGAAACAAAGGCACGGACCCCGTGCCATGGTCCGTGTGGGGGTCCGTGTCAGCAAGCAAAAAATGGCACCATGAAGAAATCAAAGGCACGGACCCCGTGCCTGGGTCCGTGTACGTGCGCAACTCTGAAACTCACGAAAATTCTGTACACGAAAAGTTCATAATTCTAGACTCGATTATACGGACCACGANTCTAACATCATTACCAATGTACCTATACACAGCAACGATCACCCGTCGATCCCCAACGATGCTTGCAACATATACACTTCAAGAACGCCTCAACATCAATATTTTCTGAAAATGCAGTTTGAGCAGTCCCACGAAAAACATCATAACTCACTCAATTTTTTATCCAAATAACTCGAATTTTATATCAAATCGAAGATATCAAAAAGTTCTACATTTTTTGTATTTAAAGTTTTCTCAAAATCTCGACCGCAAATTCGCAGTTTTTAGAATAACAGTAAAAACGTGATTTAGATCTAAAAATTTTCCTTCAAAATCGATCCAATCAATTATCCGCTCAAACTATGAACATCATACATGAATTTTACGCATAAAATAATGCAACGCATAATATGACATGATCGACGCAGCAAAAGAGAGATTATACGTGCCTTATGATGATAAACTTTACTGAAATGGCGATACCGACGCGGGGAAAGATGCGAGGTTGATCCGGGACGAACGTGGCTCGATTTTTCTTGAAGAAAAGTGACGAAAACTTGCTGGGGAATTGAAGAGGGAGGGGCGGCTGCTCTTGCTCTCAAGAACCCTAAGTTTTTACCTCAAAAAAATTCTGAAATAGGAGTGCAAAGAATTGTGTGTGTGTGTGTTACGTGAGTGTGTGTGTGTGTAGAAAAGGTGTGTGCGTGAGTTAGGTGGAAATTTAGGGAGTGAAAATTGCTTAATTAAAGTTTAACCACTAATTAATGTTAAATCAAGCACTAATTCAACAATTCCTTTATTTGAAATAAAATATACTCTAATTTTATAAAATTCTCCTTTTTAACAAAAATAAAGTGCACAAAGCCAACTTTAAAAGTTTTAAAAATTCTAAACTCCCTAAATACATAATTTAGGCTTTAAAATGCTGAAACTTAATAAATTAATTAATATGCCCCAACCTTAACTTAAAATAAAATACCACATTAAAATTTTGCACAAAAAAATCGTCACCAGTCTTTTCCTCGATCCCGCCTCGAATAATCGCCTGAAACATGAAACTCGAAAAATATTTTAACGTGTATCACATAGACATAATTAATTTAAAATAATACTTTTAAATAGGTCATGCATGGCTAAAGCTCATTTTTAAATTTGAATGAATGATTTAACAATTTAAATAATGATTGGGATTTACGTGTACTGATTTTGGGCACTACAGTTCTTCCCCCACTTATATAAATTTCGTTCTCAAAATTAAATCTTACCAAACAACTCCGGGTAGCGAAGTCTCATATCTGCCTCTGACTCCCAAGTGGCCTCTTCCACTGATTGGTTTAGCCACCGGACTTTGACTAGTTTTGTCACCTTGTTCCGAAGTCTACGCTCCTGTCTGTCTAGGATTTGGATAGGTCTCTCCTCGTAAGACNAAAAACTAGTCAAAGTCCGGTGGCTAAACCAATCAGTGGAAGAGGCCACTTGGGAGTCAGAGGCAGATATGAGACTTCGCTACCCGGAGTTGTTTGGTAAGATTTAATTTTGAGAACGAAATTTATATAAGTGGGGGAAGAACTGTAGTGCCCAAAATCAGTACACGTAAATCCCAATCATTATTTAAATTGTTAAATCATTCATTCAAATTTAAAAATGAGCTTTAGCCATGCATGACCTATTTAAAAGTATTATTTTAAATTAATTATGTCTATGTGATACACGTTAAAATATTTTTCGAGTTTCATGTTTCAGGCGATTATTCGAGGCGGGATCGAGGAAAAGACTGGTGACGATTTTTTTGTGCAAAATTTTAATGTGGTATTTTATTTTAAGTTAAGGTTGGGGCATATTAATTAATTTATTAAGTTTCAGCATTTTAAAGCCTAAATTATGTATTTAGGGAGTTTAGAATTTTTAAAACTTTTAAAGTTGGCTTTGTGCACTTTATTTTTGTTAAAAAGGAGAATTTTATAAAATTAGAGTATATTTTATTTCAAATAAAGGAATTGTTGAATTAGTGCTTGATTTAACATTAATTAGTGGTTAAACTTTAATTAAGCAATTTTCACTCCCTAAATTTCCACCTAACTCACGCACACACCTTTTCTACACACACACACACTCACGTAACACACACACACACAATTCTTTGCACTCCTATTTCAGAATTTTTTTGAGGTAAAAACTTAGGGTTCTTGAGAGCAAGAGCAGCCGCCCCTCCCTCTTCAATTCCCCAGCAAGTTTTCGTCACTTTTCTTCAAGAAAAATCGAGCCACGTTCGTCCCGGATCAACCTCGCATCTTTCCCCGCGTCGGTATCGCCATTTCAGTAAAGTTTATCATCATAAGGCACGTATAATCTCTCTTTTGCTGCGTCGATCATGTCATATTATGCGTTGCATTATTTTATGCGTAAAATTCATGTATGATGTTCATAGTTTGAGCGGATAATTGATTGGATCGATTTTGAAGGAAAATTTTTAGATCTAAATCACGTTTTTACTGTTATTCTAAAAACTGCGAATTTGCGGTCGAGATTTTGAGAAAACTTTAAATACAAAAAATGTAGAACTTTTTGATATCTTCGATTTGATATAAAATTCGAGTTATTTGGATAAAAAATTGAGTGAGTTATGATGTTTTTCGTGGGACTGCTCAAACTGCATTTTCAGAAAATATTGATGTTGAGGCGTTCTTGAAGTGTATATGTTGCAAGCATCGTTGGGGATCGACGGGTGATCGTTGCTGTGTATAGGTACATTGGTAATGATGTTAGAAGTATTTTTGAGGTTTCGTTTCAGGTCATTAGGCAATTGATTTAATTAGAAGTCCTAGGAAACGATTTGATGTTAATTGCCGTATTTTTTTTGTGTCGTATGTGTCGTAGGGTGAACGTCGTTGCTTTGGGGCATTTGTACGAGTTGGGTCAATGTTTTGGCATCCTAGGAAGGTCTCGTGGTGTCGGTTCGTGGTCCGTATAATCGAGTCTAGAATTATGAACTTTTCGTGTACAGAATTTTCGTGAGTTTCAGAGTTGCGCACGTACACGGACCCAGGCACGGGGTCCGTGCCTTTGATTTCTTCATGGTGCCATTTTTTGCTTGCTGACACGGACCCCCACACGGACCATGGCACGGGGTCCGTGCCTTTGTTTCTTCTCGGTGTCAAAATTTGCGAAGCTACCCGGACCCCTACAAGGACCCTAGCACGGGGTCCGTGTCCCTCCTTCTTTTCGATAGGTCCTTTAGCGAACCTACACAGACCCGTAGCCGGACCTGGGCACGGGGTCCGTGTACCACCTGTTTTGGGAAAAATGTAATGTTTATTTTGAGGTTTGATGTCATGGTTTAGTGCAACGATTAACAAAGTCAAGTCATGGGAATTTTAGAATTTCCTAAGGAATTGAATGAACACGCAAGTAAGCATGACCAATACGTCTAAGCTATGCTAGTTAAGTATGTAAATTCATGTTAGTATGTGCAGCAACGGCCCCGATCGAAGTCCAACTAATCCCTCAACACCAAGTAAGTATGTTTTACGTGCAAGAAAATATTTTATGTTTTTGAGGTATGCTAAATGTCTTGTGACCAAATTACGTTTAGGATTGGAAAGCGTTAAATTATGAACGGGGACCAATCCGCCCGTTAAATTATGAACGGGTTTAGATCGAGATTGGAAAGCGTTAAATTATGAACGTGGACCAATCAGCCCGTTAAATTATGAACGGGGATCTCATGTATGTGGCAGTGGATACGTCCGTGTCAGCCCAGTACTGTGGTTAGTCTGATCAGGCGGTTATGTTATGAGTCAATTGCTTTGAAACATATCTCTACGAAAAATGATTAAGTTATGTATGTTCAAGTTTGTTCAAATATGCAAGCATGTTAAGAAAGTTTATATTGACGGCATGTCTAATTATGTACGTACATATGTTCAAGTTCATTTTGCAAGTTCAAGTTTCAAGTATGTATGTCCTATTTTAAAGTTGCATGTGGTTTTATTATGTATTATTTGCTATTCCAGTTTATACGTGTTGAGTCTTTAGACTCACTAGACTTGATCGATGCAGGTGAGGATGTCTATGAGGAGACATGAGGTGGAGACCAAGGAGCAGGCTTGGACTGAGCGGGAGGCTAAACCCGAGGACCGCCCACGTCATTTTTAATATTTTTATGCAAGTTTAAATTTACGCTGATTTTATGCTTTGATGCGAGATGTTTTAAACAAGCTTTTTTTTTAACAAAATTTTTATCGGTGATGGATGATTCCAAAGATATTTTTATGAACGATGAGTTGACAACCGTATGGCTGTTTATATTTAAGAAAATGTTTAATTTTTTCGCAAATTTTAAATAGTTAAAAAGTACGGTACGTTACTAGCTAAATTGGTATCAGACTTGTGCTAAGTATCTATATGTCCAGCAGATCTTAGGTTCGAGTCTGGGGAGGTACAAACTCCAGTGCCTGGGCTGGAGGAGTCATTGAGTAATGGGCCATGGGATAACCGACTCCCGCCAGTTGGATCGGGAACAGCCCATGGGCATTACATGTAGTTTTGTCTGATTATGACAAAACGGAATCTGAAGAATCAGCAGCACCCACTCAACAAGCTCCACTGCCTCCCACCCCATCCAAGAAAAAGTCTCGCACCACCATCCGCATCAAGAAAACAACAGCTCTTGCTGATTTAGAGGATGTTCCTCTTCGACAGGTTTTTCCACCAGCTGTTCCATCCACCAAAGCTAAAGACATTGAATCAGCACCTTCATCTGCTCAGTCTTTCACACCAACTTCTGGAGTGGTCATTAGAGAATCTGCTACTGGTTCTTCTGCTTTTAAACCAGTAGTCCCTGCTACTTCTGAAAAAGGAAAAGAAAAGATTACCGAGTTGTCTCAGTCACCGGTAGCCAAATCAACCATTCAAACAGCAATCGATCTTCATCTGGAAGAAATTAATAATTCAACCAGAGAAGACATGAAATTCTTTGATGATTGGCTCAAGGTAAGAGTGTACAATCCAATCACTTTTTTGAGGACTCCCGGTGCTTTTGCTCAAACTGTGAAAAATGAGAAAAAGGTTTTTGTTGCTGCCAAGACACAAAATGTGATAGAAGCCATCAATCGACGAAACTACATTCTAGATAAATTCAAACAGCAGAAGATGGACACTATTCTGAAAACGTTGAAGTCAAATTTTGACTCTACTGGTCCTACTGCTTTTCTTGATCAGAATGTCATTCAATGTTGTGGGAGCAGCTGACAATTCTGTCTGAGCAAATTGTCACCAAGGAGAAGACTTTTTCTCAGCCTCCAAAATTTTGTGTCAACACTGTCCCCGCCATATTGAAGACACAGTCATTTGAGGAACCGGCCAAAGCTTCTTCTGAAGTCAAGGTCTCTAGTACTCCTGCACCCGAAGAAGCTCCTACCCAATCTTCATCACTTATCTCTGTTCATGATCTGGCATCGGTTGATGAAGTGATTGAATCGATTGTGCAAACTCAAGCAGCACAGGATGACACACTGCTATATATTACTACTTCTGCTGATCCTCCCCCAGTCCAATCCATTCCAGAAGCTACTGCTACTGCTACTGCTGTTGTTACTGCTTCTTCATCTCTTCCAGAGCTTGAGCATTTCTCAGAAGCTCATCAAACTGAAATGGCAAATCTGTTGCCTATTTCACCTGCTGCTGTTGAGCCGCAAGCTACCACTGAACCTGCTGTTGCTTTGCAACAACCAGAAGCTAGGCCAACAGATCAATCTACTGCTTCAGAAGGTCCTTCTGCTGAACCAGAACCAGCTTTTATCACTCAAGCAGAAGCTGCACCTTCTACTGCTCTTACTATCCCTTCTCAGCTTTCTCCTGAGCGCATCGCCAGAATGGAAGATATTAAAAAACGCTTGCTTGCACGAACTGCTTCACCAGTATCGGAACCATTTGATTTAGAATTTTAGATTGATACTCTACAAAAGGAGCTACATAATCTTTCTGATATAGTCAAGCAGTTACCTCGTGAAAATGCCGCAGAAATCAGTGGTGCTCAGTTCTTCTGAGACCGTATGTCCAAGGAAATACATAAAATGGCGGAATCTATGCATAAAATGTATGTTGAAACCATTGTTTTTCGACAAGCTATATCCAGAAGTTCCAGTCAGCTCACGATTGCTCAATCTGACATACTTACCCGACTCACCGAGCATGATGGCCTTTTTCGCTCAATCTCCACCACCATGGACTTAATGGATGCCAAGATTGATTCTCAATCTCAATCTCTCACCATTCTTAATGATCGAGTTTCTAATCAGCCTCCATATCTGGAGATGTTGACTAATGGCATCCAAAACTTATCTGGGAGAATGGATGACTTAATTGCCAGGGTCATTGCCGATGATGCCAAAAAGGGGGAAGAAGATAGAACTGCTGAAGATAGAACTGGAGCGAGTAGCAGCAGACCTCATTCTTCTGGAAGGGACCAAAATCCAGATGAAGCTATTTTTAGAGATATTGGAACAAAATAACTTTACTGTTTTGTCTTGGTTTTCTGAATACTAATTGCTTTGTAATCTGTTTTCTCAATTCTACTAATGTTCTAAGGGACATCTAGGTTTTGGCATCACTACAAAGGGGGAAATTGTTACACTTAATTTTGTTGTAAAGATGCTAGTACAAAACCAGTAGATGTAAATAAGCAGAAAACCAGAAGCACTTGTACCGCGCTAAAACCAGTAGCAGCACTTATCAAGTACTGCTTAATCTAATTAACAAATGACTTCTTAGCTAAAACCAGAACTAGAAGAAATACAAACCCGAAATAGACACTAGCAGATTGTTGCGTATCTCAAGTCTTTAATTATTACCGTTAATCTATTAACGTGATACTAGCATTTATTGCTTCATTTAATGCCATTAAATGTTGTACGGGAACATTTAAGACGGCTTACCATTTTTGGTATGAACTGAGACTGATTGCTTTAGTGTATTCTGCAGGGTCCATTTTCAGCAATAAAGCTGAATCATTGAAAAGTCAAAAGAGCCGTTCAGATTTTGACGTTGGTTTAAGCCTATATATGAAGACGGAGCACTTTTCAAGAAACAAGCAGTGAACGAATCTCAATCAAAGAATATCATTCGAGCATCGCTAGAACTCTCAGTTATCTCAAAAGCTCAACACTGAAAAAGCAGCACACGCTTCATTGCATACACTTGATCATTTGAGATCATTTTGTGCTAGGTATTTTCTTTATCTCTTCTTAAGCTATTCACTTCATTAATAGAAGAGTTTGTAACTGGAAAAGAGTTCTTTCCAGAACTTAAGATCTTTCAAGTAGTTGAGTTGTAAAACTAAGAGTTTCAGTAGGCGAAAGGTAAGTCCTGTTGAAGTGGGTGTGTACAATTGTTGTACTGTATTCACCAAAGTCTTTTA
>NW_027353407.1:9286-12040 GCF_012295235.1 Primulina huaijiensis
GCTTTCTTTTCTTGCTACCTTCTACTCGATTATTCTCTCTTGTTTTTCCCCTAGGACCTCACGATTTTTAGCTCTGAATTTCTCTCAGATTTCGTGCAAGGGAGAGGGGAATGATGGTTAGGAGAGTGAGGGAAGTGGGTGCAATATAGGTGGGATACATGCAAGACCAAGTCTACTCTATTTGAAATTTGAAATTTGGTTTGATATCCAATATTGGTTGGGGTCTTAATGGAGATGAGGTGGCCGAATTCTCATGCTAATCTAGACTAGGGTAATGCTTATTAATTAATTAATTAAGGTTGATTAATAATTGAAAAGATTAGCATGCTAAAAGATGACAAAGAATTGGTCAAAGGGGGTGAGTTGGAAAACCAAAGCTTAATCAACTAAGGGCCGAAAATTTGAAATAAAATGAAGGGAAAAGTTGCTTATTTTAGTAAATTTTTATCCCCTTAAAGCCTGACCAATTCTTTAAATAATTTAGTGAATTAACTCCTAAAATATGGAACTTAAATGAATTTATTTTCTACTCACCTCTAGTTGTATAAATAATTCCTTAAACCTTCATTTAACTTAAATTAACTTACTTGCTAGCTAAAATAAATTCTGAGAATGTTTTCTGAATCTTAAATTTTATCTCAAAGCTCCAACTCCAGTCCGGCCTCACTGAAACAACTGAAATGCTAAAAATTAAACTGCTACGGAAAATAATTAAATTTAAATACTCATGCAATAAAATCAATTTAATTTAAATACTAGAATTATGCATGGCTTATACGTAGTCTAAGTTACGGGCTCTACAATCCTTCCCCCCTTAAAAGAAATTTCGTCCTCGAAATTAAGACTCACCGAATAACTCGGGGTACCGACTCCTTATCCCTGGCTCAGACTCCCATGTAGCTTCCTCCTCTGGATGGTTGAGCCATTTGACTTTCACTCGCTTAACCAGCTTCTTCCGAAGCTTCTTCTCCTTCCTGTCTAAGATCTGAACTGGTCTCTCTTCATAAGATAAGTTCAAAGTGAGCTGCAACGGCTCAAAATTCAGCACATGCGAAGGATTCGCCATATACTTTCTCCTCATGGAGACGTGGAACACGTTGTGTACTCCGGCCAGATTCGGCGGAAGAGCAACACGATAAGCTAGCGTCCCAACGCTGTCAAGGATCTCAAATGGGCCAATAAATCTCGGGCTGAGCTTCCCTTTCTTCCCAAATCTCATGACACCCTTCATAGGTGCCACCTTCACAAAGACATGGTCGCCGACAGCAAACTCTAAATCTCTCCTCCTCTGATCTGCATAGCTCTTCTGTCGACTCTGGGCAGTCCTCATTCTATCACGGATCCGGGCTACTACATCAACAGTCTGCTGAATAATCTCTGGACCAAATTCTGCTCTCTCTCCTACTTCATCCCAATGAACAGGAGATCTGCACTTGCGATCATACAAAGCTTCATACGGAGCCATTCCTATAGACGACTGAAAGCTGTTGTTATAGGTGAACTCTACCAATGGCAAGTTAGACTCCCAACTCCCTGAGAAGTCAATGACGCAAGCACGGAGAAGATCCTCCAAAATCTGAATGACTCGCTCTGACTGCCCATCTGTCTGCGGATGGAAAGTGGTACTAAACAGCAACTTCGTCCCCATAGTCGAATGCAAACTCTTCCAAAAAGAGGAAGTGAATCTGGGGTCTCTGTCAGATACGATCGAAACTGGAATGCCATGGAGTCGGACTATCTCTCGGATATACAACTCTGTATACTGAACCATGGTGAATGTCATCTTAATAGGCAAGAAGTGCGCTGATTTGGTAAGACGATCTACAATCACCCATATGGCATTCGATCCCCTGGCTGACTTCGGCAATCCGGTCACAAAGTCCATGGTAACATTCTCCCACTTCCACTCGGGAATAGGAAGAGGCTTGAGCAAACCTGCTGGTCTCTGGTGCTCTGCCTTCACTAACTGACAAGTCAGACACTCGGAAACAAACCGTCTGATGTTCTTCTTCATACCAGGCCACCAATACAATAGCTGCAGATCTTTGTACATCTTCGTACTCCTTGGGTGAATAGAGTACGGCAACATATGGGCCTCTGATAAGATGTCTGCTCGGATAGAATCAATGCTAGGAACCCATATCCTGTCTCGGTATCTCACCATGCCGTCGCTGACTGAATACAAAACACTGCCCTTGGCCTCATCTCTCTGCTTCCACTTGGCCAACTGCTCGTCTGCTGCCTGACCACTGCGAATACGGTCCAAAAGGGAAGACTGAATGGTCAAGGTAGATAGACGGGGAACTCTACCTCGAGGATAAGTCTCAAGATCAAACATCTGCATCTCAGACTGAAGAGGTCTCGAAACAGCCAAATGAGCCATCACTGCAACTTTTCTGCTGAGTGCATCTGCAACTACATTAGCCTTACCCGGGTGGTAGCTAATGTCACAATCGTAGTCTTTCACAAGCTCCAACCAACGCCTCTGACGCATGTTCAGCTCCTTCTGCGTAAAGAAATACTTGAGGCTCTTTTGGTCGGTAAAGATCTGGCACTTCTCCCCATACAGATAGTGCCTCCAAATCTTCAAGGCAAAAACTACGGTGGCCAACTCTAAATCATGGGTAGGGTAGTTCTTCTCATGAGTCTTCAACTGTCGAGAAGCATACGCTATGATCTTCTCATGCTGCATCAATATTGCACCCAAATCGAGCTTCGAAGCATCGGTATATAGCACAAACTCACCGGGCCCTG
>NW_027353408.1:0-846 GCF_012295235.1 Primulina huaijiensis
TTTCAGATGACCGGGGTAACTAACATTTTGGTTGGTCCTGGGGATCCAAAGACACTCTATCCAGACGCAGGTTAATTTCTTGGTTCCATATGTCATACAAAATTGATTTTAATAGGCGTGTTTTGTTAATTTTCCTATTTTTGGCTCTGAATTTGTCTGCTTTGGAAGTTTCCTTTTTGTTTTTTTGGCATCTTCTTGATGAATTTGATTTTTATTTTTTCTTTTGTTTTAATTTTAAATTATCAAGTTCCATTGTTCCTTTGGCTAGAATCGAGGAATCCCTTAGACATGAGATAATGGATTTTTTCAGTCTCGGATTTGAGATTCCTTTATGAAAAATGTGAATCAAGGTTTAAAAAGTGGAGGAACAAAGAGGCCTTGAACACGACAGATACAGATGATTTAATGGATCACATTATTTCGAGTCTTTGAATATGGCAGTGCCCTTACAGGTTTTTTATTTATTTGATTTTAGTGGAAGGCCCTGTGAAAGCTATTGAACAATATTGTTGGGCGTTTAAAGAATGAAATTTGGCAAATAGGAATGTAATCACATCGTACCTTATCAAGTATACTGGCAACAATGTTAAGGAAAGAAAATTTTCTGAGACATTCATGCACAAAAACTAATTTATTGTATAGTTCCCGTATTATTTTTCTCTTTTTTATAGCTGGCTCCACTTAGTAGGACTAAGGCTTGTTATTGTTGTATAAATATCAAAGTTTCATTCATTTTCAGACTGGCTAGAGAGGACCTTACTGCAGACAAAACCAACTCCGAAGCTTGTATCTGTCGTAAACCCTGGTAATCCATCAGGAACCTACATCCCAGAACCTCTTCTTCAG
>NW_027353409.1:0-847 GCF_012295235.1 Primulina huaijiensis
CGAACGATTTTACTCATTTTTAATAAACTTATACATAAAATCTAAATTTTTATATAATAATCCTATAATTTTTGGTACAAAGGCTTGATGTTGTGTGCCATCGATGAATGAAGATACGAAGCTAATATGATTTTGTATTATTGTTTTGTCAAATTTAAAGCGATTTTGGCCAAAGACCGAAGATTGCACCTCAAAATTGTATCAACAAACAGACAAGTTTCTTCTTTGGTATTCCCTTGAGGCACATCAACAACATACGATTCTACGACCACGGTCGCAGTTCCACTACTTCCGACACCGTCGCCGCCGCCAGCATTTGGCGGCGGTGCTGCATGGAGGGTTGTAACGGATCGATAATTGTTCAACCGGTTATCACCGCCGACGATGCTGAAACTCAAGACGTGCCTCTCATCGTCCAAGACTTCGAGCCTCTCTGTGCTGGACTCAGCAGGAAGACCGGACACAACCCGCACCTCCCGGAGAGTGCCCACTTCGCCGCCTCCGAGGATGATATGGCAGCTTTTCAGGAAGAGCTTGTACGCCTGCGGCCTGTCGAAACGGCGGACGAGCGACCATACGGTGTCCAGAGGCGCGTCAATGGATTGCACCACCGCCGAACAGCACTGGTTTGACCCCACCGCGTGAGTGTGGTGGTTCATAGCGTTTTCCGGCATTGATACATTGGCGGAAACTGGTGAAATCCACACGGGCTTCATCAGTTTTGCCGTTTGCGGCAACGACAATTGTATCAATCGTGGAATTTATCAGTGAAGTTGAAAAGACATACGAAGGCAATTAGTCAGCTAACTTTCCCTCATTTTCTTGATATTAATATAATGTGGTGTAG
>NW_027353410.1:0-847 GCF_012295235.1 Primulina huaijiensis
TTCAAAAACAAAAGGAATTAACTTAGAAAAATAGAAAAGAAAAAAATTACATAGAATATATGAGTTAGTGGAGAAAAGAAAGTGGGTTTGTTGAGGAAATTGACTTTAAAGTGGATTGTAATATCCTTCTCTAAAATTTATTTATTTATAAAAAAGAGGGTATTTAAGTTCACTTATTAAATTACCAAAGTAGTTTGCATAATTAAATAGTAAAGAATTTATGTCATTCTTGCCATTAAACATATGCTATATCTAGTTTGTGGAAAAATAGTAACTTGGACATCTGAAGCGCGATGGGCTCAAATCAAGTAAAAAATTAGATGATTATTTAAAAAAAGAAATGCTAATTTTATTATTTTGTAAATTATTAAATAGTACTATTGGGAAAAAAAATTAGGCTTATAATATTATAAGTATGTTATTAATTACATTTACTGGCTCCATGCTTGACTAATAGTACCTATTTTGAAAGATGGTCAAAACAAATAAATAGGTTATGTAATCAAGGATGAAGTCGGTAAATATAATTAATGAAATGGTTATAAATACTACGTGCCTCTTTGTTCTTTAACAGGTATCTTGCGAAACGATATCACATATCTTTATCTGTTAGATGGGTCAGTCATGTTTATATTTACAATAAAAAATAATATTTTTGACATAAAAATAATATTTTTTACATAAAAATAATATTTTTTTTATTGACAACTCAAATAAGAAAAAAGTTTTTGTGTATTAAATATTACATAATTCTTAAATTAATTAAGGCAAAAACTTGTGTGCGACGGTCTCATGGGTCGTGTTTTGTGATACGAATCTCTTATTTGGGTCATCCATGAAAAAATAT
>NW_027353411.1:0-847 GCF_012295235.1 Primulina huaijiensis
AGATTAATATAATAAAATTTATGCTGATTCATTTGGATCAATTCATACGGAATATTAATTCAAGACTTGAAAGCTGTCGAAATACATTTCTTTTTCCATCAATTTATTTATTCTAACAAAAGTCGTTTTTAAAATTTATTATATTAAATAACAAGATTAACCCATTAAAAACGTCATTATCCAAATCTCATTACGTTCTCTCTATTCCCCTTGTCCTTTTGTACCTCATTCATGTGCATGAAATCCTACCACATAACAACACTACAAAATAATACTTTATCCTATTTCTAGATAGAATGAATTGTTTGAACAAAGTTTTAACTTACCTTTATTTTAAAATTTTAATTTTAATATTCTTTACATATTGAATATGCATTATAATATATAGAATATTACAATACTTAATAAGCCAAATCAATATTCTATTATATTATATTATTAATTATATCATACATAGTTGACTGATTGCTCACAATAATGTATATTATATAATCTCACAGGGACATAGAGAATGCAGACTATTTCTCAATACGTGATCAACAAAAATAATAATTTTTTCTATGTAATTTTTTATAATAAAAGAAATAAACATTGTTAGAATATTTTAATTGACAAATAACAATATCGACTGGCTTACAATCCAACCGTTTACTGGTTGTAATTACATGTTTTTTCGACCACTGGATCAAGTCTGACCATTCTGAAATTTATCAAAACTCAAGCTGTAGTTCATATGTCTTTTGACTTGACCATGTATTAAATAAATTGCTGAGCGCAAATTTTATATTCCAACCACACTGCAGCCGATCAGATATGAGCAAGTCAAGGAGGATACATTGAACTCAAG
>NW_027353412.1:0-847 GCF_012295235.1 Primulina huaijiensis
TTTTTCATGGATGACCCAAATAAGATATTCATCTCACAAAATACGTCCTTGAGACTGTTTTTGCCTAAATGTAATTGGATATTTTTGGATCATACTTTATGTTTTGACATGTGTTTTTTTTAAGATTGGAATCCTGAAGACGTGGAAACATTAATCACCACTGTTTAAGTGATGATTTAAGACATTAAACAAATGCTGATTCACGTGATTAATCATCCGAAATATATGTGGCCTAAGGAAAACCACGTAGTACTTCCACAAAAATAAAATACACTAAGAACAAAGTGACACATGTACATATGGTTGGCATAAGTTTCCAATAAAAAGAGATAACTTTTATTTTAATATTTGGGATTAGAGTTTTAAAAAGATGATACTTTGTATACAATGGCTTTAAAAATCTAAGTTTTAAATTATTGATAAAATAAAATTATCTAGTTTCATTTTTTTTTTCCGAAATGTGTTTCGTACACTTTCATTGATCTATGACTTTCAACATTTTTTAGTCGTACATCGTACAATTACGTTGGTGAAAGCCGATTTTGAAGTCGCGAAAAATCGATTTTTGTAGTTGTTAGGGTATAGTTTGCAAATTGAACAAATTGTTATTGGATGCTATACGATTTTATCGAGTATCCAATGACTAAGTTGATGCTGAATTCAACAGCTTCTACCTAAACTTGTAAGAATTTATTCAACCAACATATCTTATTATATTAAAATGATATTCACATGTGTACCTAATCAAAATTAGGTGTTTAATAGTATATTGATGTAAGTATATGTGTCAATAACAACTATTATTGTGAGATCATATCAAAGTATATAGTGTTATGCTATACAATAT
>NW_027353413.1:0-848 GCF_012295235.1 Primulina huaijiensis
TATTTCTTATGAGGGCTATGAGCTGAGATCTGATATGATTATTCTGAAGATGACTGATTTTGATTTTATTGTGGAAATTTATGTGCTGAAGAGATATTGTGCGACTGTTGATTGTTATCAGCGAATATTATATCTTTATACAAATAAGAGAGAGCGTTGGATCTTTAAAGGGATTGATTCTCGTCCCCATGTTCTGTTGGTATCTGCTATCTGGATGTCTAAGTTGTTGGATCATGGACACGAGGGCTATATTATTTACGTTATAGATGTGACAAAGAAGATGAAGGAGGTGGGAATAGAGGGAATACCTACAGTTGCTGAGTTTTTCGATGTATTTCCTGATGAGATTTTAGGCTTCCCATCAGCCTGTGAGGTGAAGTTTGGGATTTATTTGATGTCAGATACTTAACATATTTCTCGTGCTCCTTACAAAATGACACAAGCAGAGTTGAGAGAGTTGAAAGCCCATTTACAGGACTTGCTGGACAAGGGATACATTCATCCTATTGTATCGCCTTGGGATGCACTAGTCCTATTTGTGAAAAAGAAATATGGAACAATACATCTTTGAATTGACTATCGACAACTGAATAAGGTAACGATTAAAAATAAATATCCCCTCCCTCTTATTAATTATTTGTTTGATTAGTTGCAGCGAGCCTCAATATATTCGAATATTGATTTGAGGTCAAGATATCATCATATATGAATTAGGGAGGAGGATGTCCAGAAGAGATCATTCAGGACCAAATATTGGCATTATGAGTTTTGGTTACGCCGATTGGGTTGACAAATTCTCCAATTGTGTTTATGAGTTTGATGAATAGGGTATTTCAGCCTTATCTTGA
>NW_027353414.1:0-848 GCF_012295235.1 Primulina huaijiensis
GTCTTGACCAGATTGGATATACCTTCAAGGCACAAAATGGAAAAATGACAGTGTACAAAGGCTCACTTGCTGTAATGAAGGGTGTTAGATCAAATGGTCTTTACACACTTCAAGGAGGGACTCACATTGGATCAGTCAGTGCTGCTGAACAAAGCTTAGACAACCCAATGATGTGGCATCTGCGGTTAGCTCATATAAGTGATAAAGGAATTCAAGAACTCCAAAAACAGGGACTTCTTGGAAATAGATCACTAAGAAAACTTGAGTTTTGTGAGGACTGTATAAAAGGCAAATCCACAAGAGTAAAATTCAGCAAAGGAATTCATGTGTCCTCTGCTCCATTGGAATATGTTCACTCTGATCTCTGGGGACCATCAAGAGTTTTATCAAATGGAGGGGGAAGATATTTCATGACCATCATCGATGATTACTCTCGAAGGGTATGGATATATATCTTGAAACACAAAAATGAAGCACTCGATAGATTCAAGCAGTGGATGATTTTGGTTGAAAACCAGTCCAACAAAAGAATAAAGAAACTCAGAACAGACAATGGCTTAGAGTTTTGCTCAAAAGAATTCAATGACTTCTGTAAGAGCAAAGGAATATCAAGGCATTACACTGTCCCTTACACCCCACAGCAAAATGGGCTGGCTGAGAGAATGAACAGAACTATCCTTGAGAGGGTGAGATGCATATTGACACACTCAGGAGTTCCGAAGAGTTTCTGGGCAGAAGCAGCAACTACGGTGTGTTATCTGATCAATAGGTCTCCCTCTGTCCCATTAGGATTTTTAACACCCATGGAAAAGTGGTCCAAAGAACCACCTCTCCTCAGTGATCTAAGG
>NW_027353415.1:0-848 GCF_012295235.1 Primulina huaijiensis
ACTGGAATGGCGCACCCGCCACCGTATCGCCATAGGCATCGCTCGCGGGTTGGCCTACCTCCACAATGCCCGGTCCAAGCCCGTGGTGCATGGAAACCTCGCGGCGTCAAATATCTTATTGACGGACGATCTAGAGCCTAAAATCGCGGGTTTTTCTCTAGGTGATAAAGGTCGACTCGGTGAGTCTTCCGAGGGCGATGTGTATAATTTCGGAGTCGTGCTCGTGGAGTTGCTGACCGGCAAGTTGGGTTCGGCCGACACGGTTGATTGGGTGAGACGGTTGGTGAAGGATGGGCTTGGGGTGAATGCGCTGGACTCGAGGCTGAAACTTGGTGGCAACTCCGTGGGTAAGATGACAGAGTGTCTTGGTGTCGGGTACTTGTGCACGGCACAAGCGCCGGGGAAGAGGCCCACGATGCATCAAGTCTTGGGTTTGCTCAAAGACTTGCATCCTTCCCCTCCCATGTCAAAACAGACTTAGTGCATTTTTCTTGTCTCTCATAATTGGCCCCCTAGCATGTACAATTATAGATTGGAGGAATTTATTTCAAATTTAAAGAAAAGGTTTTTCAATTCCTACAAGTAATATATTTTAGAGGAAATATCGGATGAAGAAGTTCAAATGCTGAAGAGTTCCGATTGAAGGACAAAATTATATATTGAAAGTTCCCCACGATGATCAATATATATATTCTTCCTTCCGAACATGCTAAACCCTCTTATACATGCATGCAATCTCTTTTCTTTCTTTTGTAATTTACGAATATAATATTCGTCTCATAAAATTAATCCATGAGATCATCTTGTAAGTAAAATGGCTCATATCAGAAAGGAAGACGTATCGTGTA
>NW_027353416.1:0-849 GCF_012295235.1 Primulina huaijiensis
CCGGTGAACCTGAAGCGCCACTTCAAGGCGAACAACATACTAAAATTTCAGCTCAATCGGAGTTGGTTTGCCCGGTCAATTTAATGTCCGAAATCCCGAAAATTCCGGCGAAAATGTCGTCTCCGGCGAATTCAACTCCGTTTGCTACAAAAAATATATCAATGGATTCGTCTCTCGAAGACGAGTTTACAGTCAAAATTTCAGCTTCATCGGAGTCGGATTGCCCACCCAATTGCACTCCCAAAATTTCGACGGCACTATTCACGTCCCAGGCGCACGGATTTTCTTCGATTCCGGCCGATTCGGGTGGTCATTCTTTGATCACGACCCCGATCCAGACTCCCCATTCTGAGACGCTTCCGATGCCTCATGTTTCGTCGGAATCGGAGTTCACGTCCGGCGGCAATTTCAGATCTACGAATGAAAGTACTATTCACTCACCTGCGAAGGAGTTTATCTTCAATTCCGCCGCCTTCCCTTCTCCGAATTTCAATTCCTCTGGCAAGATTACTACTCCAGTGATGGGTAATCATTCCATGCCTTCAATTTCTGGAAATTCGTCGCGGATCGAAAACGCCCAATTTGTTGGGTTTGGCTCGAGTTCAACGCCGATTTCTGTATTTTCGGGGCCGAGTTCCTCCGGTTTTCATAGTGTACTGGCCGGTTCTGAGTTCCCTTTATTATCGCCGGCCGACGAGCCTTCTCCGGTGGTGGTGGGCCGAGTTGACTCGGCCGGTTACGCGAGTTGACTCGGCAGTTCAACATGTATGCTCACCCGATCCGGCTGTTTTGAAGGTTTCTGGACGTGCTGTTCCTCCGACAGTATCATTTCGGGATATTGTACGTCGT
>NW_027353417.1:0-850 GCF_012295235.1 Primulina huaijiensis
TACTTGTCCAACAGAAGAGGATTTAGCACTGTGAAATTGGAGGAGTTTCCTGATATTGTTCCTTGCTCTGTTATCCACCCTATTACTGAGTCATGCTTATTTCACAATGCAAATTCTGCAAGAGATACCTTCAGGAAAACTTTTCCTCTGTATTTCTCTTTGACATTTGTGCCATTTGTTGTTCTGCGGATGCAAAAGGTACATCCTCTCATTATTAATGGTAAAAACCATGCCTTTGTAGTTTTTGTTATACGCTCATTTTTTATAAAAAAATGTTAACAGGGTTGACCAAGTAATTTGTGTTTATCGATTCATTCATTCTACAAAAAGTTAAGAGTGGGATCAAATAAACTATACCCATTTTCAGTACAATAATTCCAGACTACCTGACCTAGGCTTTTAATTAGAAGATGGTGGAGAGCTTATTATCTTTATTTCATTGATGATCATTGCATAGTTGTGTAAGAATACTCCTTTATTATTCTTCCTTGTACATTTTGGTAGAAGATATTGATTATTTCTTTGTCCGAGCAAATATTCAAGTAGTGTCTCTATTATGCATTTATTGAATTAGCAAATGGAAGAATCTTTGTTATGTATCTTAACAAGTTTGGAAAATATTGGGATTGATCTCCTGTATAGCATACAGACTGCCAAAATGGTATTTTACTAGATGGCTTTGCCTTCAGTGTTGTAAGTTATGTAGCTGTGTTCCTAGCTAAGTTCTAGTCAATGCAAATGAGTTCTCATAATTGCTTAGTGGGTAACTATGTATTGTCTCTTTTCAAAGTTCAAGGATGCTCCTGTTCGAACCTGTTGGCTTGCTGTTAAAGGTGCTGTGCGCTCTACA
>NW_027353418.1:0-850 GCF_012295235.1 Primulina huaijiensis
CTTCGTCACTCTCTTCTATCCATGGGATTTGTTGAGTCCAAAGCTGATGCATCCTTGTTCATTAAACTCACTGCTAATTCAGTTCTCTATGTTCTTGTCTATGTCGATGATATCTTAATCACAGGTAATAACAAGACTCAACTTGATGCCATCATCCAACAATTGAACGGTCAATTTTCTCTCAAAGATCTTGGTGAATTATCTTATTTTTTGGGAATTGAAGTGGTCAAGTCCTCCTCCGGTTCGCTTTTTCTAACACAATCTAAATATACCCGAGACTTGCTACTTCGTACAAAGATGAATGATGCAAAGCCTTTTCCTACCCCAATGGCTACTGGTGTTAAATTATCTTCAGCTGATGATGAGCATTTCTCTGATGCTACTCTTTACCGGAGTACGGTTGGGGCGCTTCAATATTTGACGATTACTCGTCCTGACATAGCCTACAGTGTCAACAAAGTTTGTCAGTTCATGCAATCTCCATCTATTTCTCATTGGAAGGCCGTAAAACGCATTCTTCGATATTTGAATGGCACACTTCAGTTTGGCATTTCTCTCACAGCCTCCTCTGATCTTTCTCTGCAAGGCTATTGTGATGCTGATTGGGGCAGTGATCCTGATGATCGCCGTTCCATGTCTGGATTTTGTTGGTTCCTTGGCAAAGCCCCGATCTCATGGAGTTCTAAAAAGCAATCCGTTGTTTCCCGTTCCAGCACAGAAGCTGAATATCGTAGTCTTGCTAATGCAACAGCCGAGTTACTTTGGATTAAATCTCTCTTATCTGAACTACATATACCTTTAAAGCGCACACCAGTCGTGTGGTGTGACAACATCAGCACAATTGCGCTGA
>NW_027353419.1:0-850 GCF_012295235.1 Primulina huaijiensis
CCTAGTACTAACCCATTTGCTGCAATCCGATTGGTGCCTCCAGCTATTTCTGATCATGCAGTGGAGGCGGAACAAATTGTTACAAGTAAGGAAACGGTGCAAAATGATGAAACTGGTAGCAAATTTGAAAATGAAGTTGTTGAGTCAAAGGACGAGTCTACTGCAGAGAAGGAGAAACCTGACATCAATAACAATGGTAAGCAATCTGAAAGCAAGTTTAGTGAGTCAAAAACTCAACCAGATATTGAGAAGGATAACATCAATGATGTCTGTGAGCAAAACAGAGCAAAGGCTACGGTAGATAAGGTGGCAGAAAATGAAACTTTTGAGGATGGTGCCAAAACCGCCGGAGAATCTGATATTAGTGAGAATGATGCCAGTAGGGATGCAGAAGACAATAGAAATGCCGAGGAAGATAGTGTGAAGGAAACTGCTGGAAAGACTGTAGAAACTCCCTCTTTTAGCTCATTTAAACCACTATCGAGTGCACAAAATGCCTTCTCTGGACTTGCGGGGTCAGGTTTTTCTAATACTTTGTTCTCATTTGGATCAGTTCCTAAAGATGGGACTCCTCCAGGTTCCAGTGGTTCCCTTTTTGGCCTGAAGAACGACCAACCTTCATTCAGTTTTGGTCTTTCTAACAATGGAAATTCTTCAATGTTTGGTACTTCGGCCCCAAATTCTGCTGGTAACAGCGAAAACAATAAATTTCCCGCCAGGCAGGAGGTTACTGCTGAAACAGGAGAAGAGAACGAGGAGGCCGTTTTCACAGCTGATTCCATGCTGTTTGAGTTCGTCGCTGCAACATGGAAAGAGCGTGGCAAAGGAGAACTCAAGGTCAATGTTTCCA
>NW_027353420.1:0-851 GCF_012295235.1 Primulina huaijiensis
AATAAAAAGTAATACTCTTAGCATAAAAAGTAATATTTTTTCGTGAATGACCCAAAAAAGAGATCCGTCTCACAAAATATGATCTGTGAGATCATCTCACACAAGTTTTTGTCATAATAATAATATATCTAATTTAATCTAATCTAATCAACTTAAAGAAACCAGCAACAAAACTGTTTCACTATTTATTTATAATTAATTTTTGTAATTAATAAGAACTAATTGCTTTCATGGTTTCTCCCAAAATGGTCAAAATCACGAATTAAATGGAGGGGTGCGCGAATTTCTATTCCACACGAAAACGTGTTGCTAAATTATATTCTCAATTTGATCAATTGTGGATTTTATTAATTTATTTGTTCATACATCATGTAGAAAACTTCTACCACGTTTGAAACCAACAGTTACAAGAACTCAAAATTTTCATAAATAAACAAATTAATTCATAATTTGTGATATATAAGTAGATAATTTCGAAACAATGCATGTTGGCCGGTTCAAATTTCTTGTTGGACTTCATCAATAGTCTCCAAATGTTAAGTCACTCTTACTTTTGACATCTTCCTCGTATTTATCTATCTTTTACCCATATTTTATCCCCTCTTTTTAATTTATAATAATAAGCAATTCAACTACACAAAATTGGAATTCATCTCCAAATTTGAATCATTATTATGATATTAATTTCTCAAATCATATTCATTTCGTATATGATATAATGATTTCTCTTATGAATTCGTCCAACTTTAATTTATTAATCCATTGAGAAATTTAAAATAATCTCATTTTCACATTTAAAAAATATTACACCATCTTATCTTAATAAGTATTTTGGTCGTTTATATCTATGC
>NW_027353421.1:0-851 GCF_012295235.1 Primulina huaijiensis
CGGCCTTCTCTTTGCTTTCAGCGGTAAAAGATTAGCCACAATAATTATTCTATCACCCGCAACAGAAGACTGATTTTCAGATGAAACACTAACGGCAGAATCATCATCTAGCTCGGCTATATTCCCAGGGAGAGTCATTACCCTTGGGAATCGCTTTCGATCCTTCTCCATGCCCATAACCGGGAGATTCCCAGATGCTAACTCCAAAAGATTAGTATACGATCTTGACATCATCTTGGCAAATTTTTCCTTTCAACAAACCTCCAAAAATATACAAACTTTTTTCTTCAAATCCCACACAATGCTAAAAATCACAATCCCGTCTCTGTTCAAAATCAAATAACCTGAACGAGAAATCGGGGAAAGGGACTTATTCATATCAACACACCGTAAATGAACACCAATAAATTCCAAATCAATACAAGAACAGAGAGTGAATCACACAACCCAATAAAGTAAATATTTAAACTAATTAATCAAAAAGAGATTTAGCATAACAAGCACACTCCAACCAATAACTCATTAGAGCTTCTAGCATAAAGTAAATCGTCGACACATATGTGAAAGAACCCAAATCTTAAAACCCTAATTTCCAAAAACTTCTAAGCTGAAGAAGCAACCTGAAAAAAATACCTCAAATTGAGGATCAAATATCACCTCCGGCATGAAATTGGGTTGAAATCTTCTTTTCTTGAGATGTTCAAGGTCCAAATCTTCAGCGAAATGGGAGTTAGGGTTTCACGTGAACAGGGAGAAAGAAATGCAGGAGTAGAATAATATGCGGATATGGATATATAAAATGAATCAAACGCGATCATTTGGTAAAAGAAATAATAATAATAATAATAATA
>NW_027353422.1:0-852 GCF_012295235.1 Primulina huaijiensis
AAAAAAAAAAAAAAAAACCATTAATAAAATGAAAACTAATCATGATTTGGTCAACGCTAAATCGATCAATAAAATAATATTAATTATTTTCGAATATTTACCATTATAAAATTATTCTCATCTTTTATTATTATCAATTCGTTAGGAAACAAACATCTTAGCTAACCTTTATCAATTAAATAAAGCAACAAAAACTCAATTTAATGATGATATTATTAAAAAAACTAACAAGAATTATATATGCGATCACATTTAATCTATTAAATTGTTTTTCTTAAGAATTAACAACCATGACGCCAATCTGAATTATGGGCCCATCAAAATAAAGACGGACGGGAAGTGGTGTTTCCCGTGGCGGACGGGTGAATTATTAATTTTAGTCGTTTTTATTAGTCATCATGTCGTCTTTTGTTTCATGATTTGTGTTTGATGTTTGTCACATACATTGGAATCGGTACTAACGATTCGTAAATTTATGCCACTACTAAAATGTCTGGTACTCAAATTTTAAAATGAGTGTAACTTTATGTTCATTATCAGTGTATAAATTGTGATAGCTCTTATCCCACATGGTAAAAATCAAATATTTAAAATAAGTTTACAATGAGATACAATGGACTTCAATAGCAATTTGAGTTAATCATTTTCGTAAAAAGATGACGAATACGAAATAGTTGATTTTATGTTATATAATTACTGATAGTAAATATAATACATAGGACGCAAATGAACTGAAACAAATGTTTAAAAAAATTATATATCCAAACTCTACGTATACGGCAGAATAACCTAAAAATCAACTAAATCATGGATTTTATCAATGCATAAATCATAATTTACATAAGTGAAACA
>NW_027353423.1:0-852 GCF_012295235.1 Primulina huaijiensis
GTTGATTTTCTTGTAGTGAAGTCAGAATCTGTTGATGAACTGATATGGATGCTCCTTCCCACAATAATCAAGCATCATCCTTCAGTAAGAAAGTGGCATACCTAACTCTGTCAGTATCCTGCAGTTCCATAAAGGTAAAGATAACCTCTATGGACTTCATCTATCCCTCGCCCACCATGGGATCTGTCGTACCCTAAAATCCTTAGGGTCCATCTTATGAAATCTCTCATACACTGCCTCAGGCCTCATCCTCCTATACACCTCAGTATTGTTCCTCGCAAACTGCGCAAAGGATTATGTCCGCAAGCATCTGAGCCTGAAGGTCTGGTGGTGGACATGGAGGGAAAGCTCTCTGCTCATCACGAGCCTCACGGCCCTCACCGTCAATCACAAGTCTAGGAGGCATATTGTTCCACAATTTAACCCAATACTTAACCAACATGCATACCGAACTACTCATATAACATGCTAAAAACGGTTCAAACTTAAACATGCAGTTAAAGAAATTCGTACTTAATGCTTAATGTATTTAAAATAGTAAAAACATACAAACTTGAGGCGTGACTTTCTGAGCTTTTCGCAACCAGTAGTTGGAACAACCCTATATCTAGAAACTTTGTGCTCTGATACCAACTGTGACAAACCGTTTCTTAAAATACTACAACTTTAATATTTGCGAAAAAAATTAAAATTTTCTTATTAAATAATTTGTTTTAAAATTAACTCGTAAAATAAATCTCGATCACCACTAGTACTAAAAATAAATTTAATATTAAACCATCATCATTTAAAACCACTACCAAAAATCCAAGTTAAAACATCCACCATAATTTGAAAAATCCAACATAATAT
>NW_027353424.1:0-622 GCF_012295235.1 Primulina huaijiensis
CAGGTTAAGTAATATTTAGTGGTGCAAAAAAGCTAGGTTGTAGTATATCTAGTTATTTCTTCCAAAGCAGCCTGACAACACACAAAAAATAAAAAATATTAAAAAAAAGTTCAAAAAATTTATTTTTTTAGAACTTTTTTCTAAAAATTCGGCTATCTCCTAGATAAAAATTTTTTTTTTAGAAAACTAGTGTTATTATAGCGTCACACTGAAAGTGCTAAAAGTTATGCCTACATAACAGTTTTTTTGTTAAAAGCACGTACAGTTACAGAGAAAATGCAATTTCAAACCGAAACGTGCTTTTCAGATCGTGAAACGCAAGTTTTACTATTTTGTTCAGGTTAAGTAATATTTAGTGGTGCAAAGAAGCTAGGTTGTAGTACATCTAGTTATTTCTTCCAAAGCAGCCTGANGTGCTTTTCAGCTCGTAAAACGCAGGTTTTACTATTTTGTTCAGGTTAAGTAATATTTAGTGGTGCAAAAAAGCTAGGTTGTGGTACATC
The DNA here is from genome assembly GCF_012295235.1 of Primulina huaijiensis. Lineage (NCBI taxonomy): Eukaryota > Viridiplantae > Streptophyta > Magnoliopsida > Lamiales > Gesneriaceae > Primulina > Primulina huaijiensis. Next base: position 504 of record NW_027353424.1, read on the forward strand.
TAGTTATTTCTTTTGAAGCAGCCTGAGAACACACAAAAAATAAAAAATATTCAAAAAAAGTGCAAAAAATTCAGTTTTTTAGAACTTTTTTCTAAAAATTCGGCTATCTCCTAGATGAA
>NW_027353425.1:0-854 GCF_012295235.1 Primulina huaijiensis
CAAAATTAGGTTTCTTATTCACATCCTGAATTGACACGATATTTTGCCAGATCAGGATTTCGAAAATACTGAAAATTTGAAGGAAAAATCATCGTGTTTTCACTCGAAAACTAACACATTAACAATTGATTCCGAAAACTTGAGGGATCTTCAAAAAAAATTGGATAGACCAAAAAAAATTCTTTTAAAAAAAAAAGAAGCATTAAAGCTACTGACTTCACCTAAAATTATTCAGAAGCGCAGAAGAACGAGCCGGTCATGAGGTGAAAGAGCCGTTGGTGAGGGAGGAAACGAGAGATGAGAGAGGAGGCGCCGATGAGAAGAAGCTTATGTAAGAAGATTGTGTGGCGCTTCGCACTTACTTTTGATTTATTCTATTAAAAACGTGTGTTTAGTTGTTGCTAGAGGACATGCTCAGTCTAGCGCACTCAGGATGCTTGGGTTATTACTGAGGCACAATATCTGAAATAAGCATGCTTAACACGCGCGTCTCTGTCTATTTTTATTTTATTCCTAAATTTATTTCACGTTTATTTTATTTCATTTAACTATATCAAGCATGACCTTAAATGATACTGTAATTATATATGCAAATTTTTACTTTAATTTCTTTTAGACTCAAGAATCATTGAGGTTTCTGAAGATACTGATGATGATGATATAGTTGATGATGATGAATAATTTGATGATTCCAAATATACTATGAATTGATAACTTACTAATAAATTTTAGATGATTAAAGTTTTTTTCTTCTTATGATATACACTACATTATCTATTAATGAATTTTATTTATAATGTCTACAATCGTTGTGAAAAATATTTAATTTATGTAATATTATAGATTTATAATAT
>NW_027353426.1:0-854 GCF_012295235.1 Primulina huaijiensis
GATGGCTCTGCCTATCCATACTTCAATGTTCAGATCACTTGGTGTCCAACCCCACTCACTAGTCCACAAACCAGGCCGAGATGCAACTTCATTTCTGGCAAGATCTAATGAGTCTAATGTAAGATTTGGGACAGGGTGGCAACCTGGCGCAGTGGAGGAAGCAGCAGATTTGATGTGGCCCGGAAGTTTCCGGTTGGATCCTCAGAAACCCGAGCAGCAATCATCAAATCTAAATATGCTTGACCTGAGTCTCAAACTGTAATCAGTTTATTAAAGTAGTTACCTTTTTCATTGTAACATACTGTTGTGCCTTCTTGTGATTTGCCTATCAGTTAAAATCCATTTAAAAGGCTTATTTGAATTCCAATAGAATAGGATTTGCAATCTTATTAATTAGGAACAGGTTCATGAAGATTTAGTTTTCAGCTTATGATAACTTCCAGCTTCTTGAATTACCTAAAAGCTGAATTGTTCTGATTCTGAAGCACTCGAATGACTATACTAAAGGCATATCTGATGAATTTAGGCATCTTATACTCAAAAAAGAAAACAGTAAAGTAAAAATCAATTAATTCCACTGGTCTTCCACTTCAGTTATTTTCTGCAATCAGTTTCGACATCGCTGTTTTGGTGAAGCATGAAATAACTATATCAACCAATGACAGAAAATCATACACTTTTAGTTTTTACGAGCCATAACGCCTATTTTGGAATCATCAGCTTAACAGAATCTCCACCACAATTTTCCTCTAGATTTATTTTACGGATCTTCTTAGAAGAATGAGTAGTTTCAGACAGCTATACTATGGATTAACTCATTGCAGGATCACCAAGACCACGAAAATTGTAAAAAA
>NW_027353427.1:0-854 GCF_012295235.1 Primulina huaijiensis
TTAGATAATACATTATGAAATTATTTAATTATATATGTGTGTGTTTGAAAATGAAAAAATAATAGAGAAATGGAGTATTTTGTAATATCTAGAGGATATGAGTTGTAGAAGGTTTTTGAAATAGAGATCATTGATCTCTATTTTGAAAGATTGATGATGAAAAATAGAGGATATGAGTTGGACTTAGACGTAAGAAGAATAAAATTGGGTAAATTGTAGATAAATTCCCAAACCCAATAAAGTTTCTATTCACTACCTAGGGTCAAAATTATTTGTTTAAACTCCCCAACTTTATATGAATTCCAAAAATAACCTTGTATTTGATGGTTGGTTCATTGGGCCGTAAAATGATATCGGAGCCTAGGTAAAATTATTTCAAACATACAATATTATTATTATGGAGTAATTAATTGTTTGAGGAGAAGATTATTTCGAGTAATAAGGATCCGAACATGTGTTTGAGACTAATTATTTGCAGGGTATATTCCAAAAATTTGTAATATTTAAAACAAGAAGATCTAATGAAGGTTAGATATCAGAAGAACAAGATAACTAACCGGAAATCAAAGGTAAAACTATGATTCAATCCAACAAGTTGTTAGAAATCTGCAGGATTCCTCAAAACTCTCCGGAGACCTTAGAGAGATCCAAAATACGGTACAAAATTATGGAAATTTGCTATATTATGTACTTCAAAGGGTTGAAAGAATCCTAGCAGTCTTAGAAAAGAAATTAAGATGATGACAACCTTGGAAATGATTGGTCTAAATGATCTGCAGGAACTTGGAGAGTCATTTGCTAATCTCAGAGTTGTAGATCTAAAGATGAATACAACTTGTGGGGGTGAATTTCCC
>NW_027353428.1:0-855 GCF_012295235.1 Primulina huaijiensis
AGTGGTTTGTTTAAATCCACCATGTAACCCTGATTGACCATCTTGGCACCTGTTGATGCATAAATAACGAAAGATTTGAGTGTAAAAACTATAGTTCGACCAAATAAATTGGGCATGATTTCCTTCGATGATTAGAAATCTGAACTGCGTACATTCTTCATGAATAATTTTCATTTCACACAGACAAACTCAAAACAACTAACATAAATTTAAATTTTCATATATAATATTGCGAAAATTTTAGTTTTGGCACAAAATAGTTGAATTGCACTCAACTACATGGCCCTTTTCTCATTTATTAAAATTAAAATCGCATAAAAAAAATTAATCCACCTACATTTATTTATCTGTCACATATCCTTCCATTAATACATAGATTTTTCAGCAACAGTCAATTTCTCAAGGCCGTGATTGATTTCGTTATGCACTTTATTTTCAATCAAATCCCATGCATTTCCTTTGAACAACAATTTACCTTAGAACAATGAGCGAACTTCACAGAAGTCTGAGTTCGCTCTCCAAATCAATAATTGCTCCTCTGTATCAACGAAGTAGCTCCGGAGATTATGGAGAACGTTGAAATGCGAGGGGTCCCGACCTCCAAGGAATTTTGGGCGGAAAAAGGAAGGACAGAAGTTGTGGAGTCAAAGCATTTCTCACAGCCAATCCCCGCAAAATCGTCGGGGGACCGTTACACCCCCACATCAAAGAGAAATAATTTATTAGTGATTTTTTTAATTTTGAAGAATAATTATTTTGTAAATAAATCAATGTTTCTCCAACTTACTGTTAATTAATGACAAAAATTTATATGAGACGGTCTCACGGGTCGTATTTTGTGAGACGGATCTTTTA
>NW_027353429.1:0-855 GCF_012295235.1 Primulina huaijiensis
AACAAGACAACCATAGCATCATACATAGAGGTGGCATTTCTATTCAAGTCAATACAAGTATGAACAGAGCTTTATTTTTGGTATATGCTCAGATACGCTACATTTAACGTATGCTACAATGAAACTACTACTATGTGACAATAATTTAATTTTCATTGCAGACATTACTTGATAAACCATATTTCTTATGGAAACGGTATCTTTTGTAAACAAATCATGCAAGAGGAACTATCTCAAGAAATACTAAAAATTATGTACAGAGAAACTTCTTTTTTGTATGCCAAGCTATCAAATGTAATTTGAAAATATTAATTAGTACAGTTAATAATTGTTATGCATGAAAAAATTGCGCAGTTTCCATAGAGAAATTCAGAATAGGCTTATCTTCTTTTATTCACATTGTTGTCATCGTACAACGATCACCTTTTGAAGGTTTCATCAGAGTTGAATGTGTTTGTGAATGGGAATGGGAATGTGGATAACATGAGAATGGAAAAAAGGCACAAGCTGTCATATTTTATCGCATTGGTTGATATTTTGGTGAGAGAAGTTCCAAGTTTAAAATAATAAATGCTTGCCGAGAACAATCGCCTCTTTTGTCAGAAACCAATCAGTACAAGTTTCTCGATCTTTCTTTTCTTTTTAAATCATAGTGAACTTTATGGTTTGAAAGGGAAACTTTGTTGATTGTGTTGGTGACTTGCTATTCACAGTGCATTCCCATGAGTTGGGATTTATCAGATTGTTGAATTAGGGTGTTCTCTGTAATAATAGATAGTTGAGTAAATGTGAGGAGTTGGGGGATTGAAGGTGTAGAGTGGTGCCCCATTGATGAAGTTTTGAGCCGAGAATTAG
>NW_027353430.1:0-855 GCF_012295235.1 Primulina huaijiensis
TGTCTATAGATTGGTAAATTTCAAATTCTCATTCTGTTTGGACGAACTAATTTAAGTGAATTTCAAACTCATTTTGTACCAAGCTCAACATTTCTAAGATAATGAGTGTATGTTGATACGATGAGACATGTTTTGGACATGTTATGCTTTGACACGTTATGATTAAGCTCATTTTTTTAAGATAATGAAATATATATTAATTACAGTACTTTTCACTGTTGCATTTTATGTATATATACTTGTTATAACGATTCAGGTGTGTTGAATCTTTAAACTCACTAAATGTGAATGATGCAGGTGTGCATATTGTCGAGGAGACTGGAGGTACCGAAAACCGAGTATGCGGGGCTGGATGTGCGCACGCTAACCTGAAGACCATATTTTCCGCACATTATGTTTATGAGTTAAGAGTGAACATTGATATTTTTATACATTTTCACTTTTATATGTTGATGGTTTGACAAGTCTTTGCATGTTTCACATTTGAGTTTTTTTTACGACAGTCTAAGGTTTGATAATTTAAAATTTTTAAAATGCAGTATTTTTACTGGTAGTTGAATACTCTCAATTTAAAATGTGTGATTGACGGTTGTTATTGCATGCATGCATTTAAATGTATTTTTCAAGATTTAGTTTACAAAAAAAAAAATATTCTAACAGTATTTTAAGTAATAGACGTTTCACTATCAGTAGTTATATTGAATTTTATATACACCCAAGATAGATGTCAATATTTTTCATTTCCTCAAATATTTTCTCAATCCAAATATCTTTCTCAAAATCAAATCATATTCGTTGAAATACGACGTTAAATAATCCACCATTACAAAATTTGTCAAATTCATAGACTTGTTT
>NW_027353431.1:0-855 GCF_012295235.1 Primulina huaijiensis
AGAAAACTGAAGCTTTTTAATGATGTAAGATTTGGTTCAACTTCAGAAGCCCTGGTGCCTCGCCTACCTCCACCGGACGCATTTCCGCCAAAGCTAAAGAGCCTCACATTATCCGCTACTAATTTGGAATGGGATCATATGTCTACATTGTGTATGTTAAATTATCTTGAGGTACTCAAGCTGAAAGACAAAGCATTCGTGGGAGTGTTTTGGGATGCATCTGGTGCTTGCTTTCGAAAACTTGAAGTCTTGTACATCGAACGCGTGGAGTTAGTTCACTGGAAAGCTTCGAGTCAGGATTTTCCGGTGCTTGGGAGTCTTGTACTCAGAAACTGCGAAAAACTTCAAGAAATTCCACTCGACCTGCACAAAAGCCTCCACAGTTTGGATTTGAAGCGCTGCAAATATGCTGTCGATTCTGCCAGGGAAATCGAGCGCGCCAAAAAGCAGGACCAAGCTCATGAAAATGCCGAAATGAGTGGATTCAAGCTGGGTATTGCTCCTGGGGATGAATGATCACTGATTCATCATAGATCGATTCTTGATAACTTTGTTAGCTGGTAAACGAAATTTATTTGATGCGCGGGTTAGAAATTCAACACTACAAAGAACAAGAGTATCATTTTAATTCTATTATTAAGTATGTTTAAAAAAGAAATCTATTATTTAATATGTTCCGATATTTTGTGCTTTAACTAATATTGGCTTCGTTGCACAATTATTTTGAATATTGTGTTCTTTAACTAATATTGGCTTCGTTGCAAAATTATTATATCAATATTATGAATTGTTTCTGAATAATTTTTTTTTAATTTTTTTTATCAATTTAGTTATGATATTTTATTTCTAAAATAT
>NW_027353432.1:0-724 GCF_012295235.1 Primulina huaijiensis
TCGTACCCGAATGCTAGGGAGATGCCTTGCCGGAGCTACGAGGGCTTCACGACACATCGAGGGACCGGCATGTGCGTGGCAACAACAGCTGCCCAGAGCACCAGATGCCTCGAACGCGCATCGGGCGATTCTCCCGCAAGAGAGGCAACCCACATCGTGCAACCGACCGACCACGGGGTAGCGAGCCTTACCGGGGTTCCAGCCGCGTTCTCGCTCACACGCGAGCGCAATCACGTGCTCATTGCATGCGTAGGGTCACTCGCTACTCCGATTTTTCCATCGAACCTTGGGGGTTATCTCGCACGTCGTTTCGAAACGGGATCAAACTTCGGCGACGGCACGGTCGGCGCCGCCGGCCGGAGGTCCGCCGGCGGCGGCCGGAGCTACGCCCGCGGGTCGCCGGGGTTCGTGCTTGGGGCTTGCAGAGATGTTGGGGCGACGGCACGCCCCCAACGAAGGCTCCGACTGCCCCATGAACAAACACCCTCACCCCCCTATAGTATACTTAGAAAAAAATCGAAAGTGACTGCAGTGGACATTGAATTGGTCAGGAGTCATAACAAAATTTTCCATTTTACGTGTTTTTTTTTTCTTATCCAAATACCAATCCAACACCACAGACACATTATTTACATATGAAAACTCGACGAGAAACAACATTGTCTCGTGAGATTCGTCTTTTTTGTCGCCCGTGTCGGCCATCGGCGCACCGGCTCGCGTGTCA
>NW_027353433.1:0-855 GCF_012295235.1 Primulina huaijiensis
TGTGTGTGTGTGTGTGTGTGTGTGTGAGTGTGAGAGAGAGAGAGATAAGTGCAGTAGGATATTTCCTTAAAATTGATAGCTGGCATTGACAATATATTTAGAATTTTTTTAAAATATACTAACTCCTCAAATATCTCATTTTCAGCATGCCTGCTCGATAAATGTTGTTTAATTAATTAATATTAAACTTAAAATATCAATGAAAAATTTATTACAGTGTGATAATGCGAAATTTTAGCATATATTTTTTGAAAAAATGCAGGAACTAAAAAATTGAACATAATTTTCATATTTGGATGAGAAAATCATCTTTAGAAATCATTACCACACTTGTGTACTACCAGTAATTCCCAAAACAAAAATGTGTTAAAATTAATTGGTTTTTAAAATGACGGGCCACACGGTAATAATAAAGGAAAACCCAATGAAGAATGGGTACTACGATCAAACTTTGAATGGGCCAAGGTCCATTCTAAATGCTCTAAAATATTGGGCTTCATGTTGGACAAGTTTAATTTTTTGGTGCTGCACATCATTATTTTATTTTATTTATTGATAGATTGAACACATTAGTATTTCTGGCAAAAATTGGAGAGAGCAAACACATGTACGGATACGAAGAAAAGTCGACGTTATATTTTTTTTAATATGATCGGATAAAGGCCAGCACCCCCTTTTCTGTCCTTATAATAAAATAAAATCCCATATATGTCTCCTCGGATACGAATTAAATTTAAATTGAGTATCCTCGATCCAGCTCCTCTGCTTAGAGCGGCAAAGCCGGCTTTCCTCTGCCTCTTTCATCCAAATCCACACACTACAAAACACGTCCCTTGGTTTTCTCAGACACCCGTC
>NW_027353434.1:0-856 GCF_012295235.1 Primulina huaijiensis
TGACTCTGTGCCGCTCATGACAGAATTACGTGCAGCACGGAATTCTCCGAGCAGAAGAAAATCCCATACTTAATCATCCATAAAAAATATTGTTATATTAGGAGAGATGCTAGTAGCACTGTCGGTTAATAACAACACATTCACCATGGCCGTCGCCGTCAGTCACAGTCAATGTCTCCATAAAGTATAACTCGCTTTCTTTTTCACACATTAATTTTTTCCATCTCTTCTCCGTTAAGTCCTTTCAGTCGCATTCAAGCGCATCATTCCTAAATAAATTAATGTCCAATAATTGCGATTAGTTAAAGTATTACCATTCCAAGGATTCCAATAAATAATAACAACCACAATAATTAGTCCCGTGGGATGTTTAATTTCCATATTGTTAGCTAGAGGCGAATTCCAATCATTTTCATCGACAAAAGACACTAGTTATTAATACAATAATATCGAGTTAGTTTGTAAAAATTTAAAATAAAAATTAAGATGTTTATATAATGATACTTTTCATACATCGATCCTCTATATATCCATATCTATACTATTAGAACATGTCTCTTGTGACTGTGAGATGGGTCAACCATATCGATATTCACAATAAAAAATCATTCTCTTAACATAAAAAATAATATTTTTTATGAAAGACCCAAATTATAAGAGATCCTTCTCACAAAATATATATAACTCGTGAGACCGTCTCACATAATGTAAAAGATGCTACATGTGTTGGTCACATAATAACATGTGACAATATATGAGATGTTGGATTTATCATATGCTAGAATCAAATTTATCATTTGAGATTTTTTAGTTGTTGTTGCAAATTAATGCTAGTAACAAGTGAATTTATCGATCG
>NW_027353435.1:0-857 GCF_012295235.1 Primulina huaijiensis
AGATTGTTGGGTGAACATTATGAAAAACAAGCACATATTTATAGGGATGAAAAAATATATATTCACAATTTTATCCCAAAAAAATTGTAATTTAGCCCCTAAATTAGGGGTCTAATTGCAATTATTTCAAAAATATCCGTTGGGCAACAGTTGCCCAAATGATATGTCAATTTTTTTTCATTTTTTATTATTTTTTTGGCCAACGGCATGTCATTTTGTATTTTTTCCGTTTCAATTATTTTTTAAAAAAATTCGAACCAAAACCGGATCTGGATCCGGTTCCAGTTCGGATTAGGTTCTAGAACAAGATCCGGAACCTACTTTGGTCGGTTTTTTTTAATTGAACCAGTCCACTCCATTTAAATACGATTTTTGGCCGGTTCTGGAACCGGTATGGACAAGCCGGTTCCGATTCCGGTTCTGGTTCCGGTTTTTCGGTTCGGTTCCGAGTCGAAACAATCCAATAAGCATGTCTACCGTCAGTGACGACATATCACATGTCATCATCTTGAGCTACTAAGTATGTCTGCATTCGAATTTTCTAATCATCATAATCTTCTTTGGAAGACATTGGAATATTTTTAAAAGATGCAATTCAAAAAATAGTTATCAGAGTTCAAGAAAAACTTCGAGCCGTTCTTGATGAGTTTTTAGGCTATTAAGAAATATTCTTGAATAGTTAGACTTGATGAACCACTAAAAACGAGTAAGTGTGGAACGATCCGATTCGACTAGTGATGAACTATATTAGACGGTTTAACAAAAACAACTTTAAATAAGATTTTGAGATAAAACTCCTACATACTGTAACTTCCAAAAGTCAACCCACGTAAACCACATGCATGCAAATGATTTAA
>NW_027353436.1:0-857 GCF_012295235.1 Primulina huaijiensis
TGTTAAGAGTATTACTTTTTATTGTGAATATCGGTAGGACTGACCGGTCTCACAGATAAAAATTCATGAGACCGTATCGTAAAATACTCATTAAATAAAGCTTATAAATATGTTAAAAAAAATTTAAAGCTTATAAATAAATGCTCGTATTTGGTATCATAAAAGTTTTGTATATATAAATATATATGCGTATCGTGTAATTAAGTAAATTTACCTTTATTTATTTATTTTCATCATAATAGTTAAAGTGTGAATTAATGACAAGAGTTCGTACGATGATGACAATCGGCCGGCGGACAGCTGTAGGAAAGCAACAGGGAATAGCGATTTCGATACAAATTTTTACAGATATTTTTCTGGTATGACCATGATATCAGATCTATTATTATAATGATTTAACGAAATTGAGAGATTAAATGATGACCTAATTTTTTTAAAAAAATTTCAACCGAATGTCGTTTTCGAGATAATGTCTCAATTATATATTATATTACGTCTAACCGTGCGTTTTGTGATTTAATAATTTATGGGTTGCAAATTGCAAACAAAACAAAAGTTGGACCTATGTTCTAGAATCATTGAGACCAACTTCCCCGTATTTTTATCAGTTTACATTTCGTTCTCGTGGTCAACTTGGAGAAATCAACTTTGTTGTAGAATTTTGTGAGATACAAAGCTAGTAATACGTTCTATCCCAGTGTTTTAAGTTTGAAGCTCGACAAAAACGTTCTACTTTCAAACTGTAATTTGACCGAATTAAGCGTAATTAAGGTGTTTAATTAAGCATGTTTAAGCACAATTAATCGTATCTATTTATTTTTTTATTTTGAAGGTATGTCTTTTTATTTTAAAATAAT
>NW_027353437.1:0-858 GCF_012295235.1 Primulina huaijiensis
AGCTTACCAAACTACTTAAAATGTCCCAAAACATTTTTAAAAGCAATCTTAGACGTAAACTCGAGCAAAATATCAAACTTAACCATTTCGTTTTAAAACTTTGATTGGGGTCCGGGTTAAACCGGTTTTAACCCGAACCAAACCGAAACTCAACCAATTTTTTCCCAACTTTTTATCATATCTTACAAACACTTAAAAGTCCTAAAACAATGTAATCAATCCCCTAAACCCACGGCTGAAACTTATAGGAAATAACAAACTCCCGGCCCTCTCCTAAATCACCACTTCATGCACTCCTTTTCCCAAACTCACGCCATCAGCTTAACCCCGACGCAACAGCCCTGAACCAACCTACCATGGCCCTAGACTAGACCCTAAAGAACCTAACTTAGCCACACAACCAGCCCCATGCAGCCTACGTAAGTCACAAGCGCTAAAACTCCAACCATACACCACCCGAACTCCATCCTTCAAAGCTTGCAACCGACCCTTCGACGGTTCCAGCAGTGGTTGGCCCCTTCCAGGACCATGACTTAGACCCACCAGGGTCTAGTCTTGGCCTTGGTTTAGTCCTCACACCACTCGTTCCACCCCAAGCCCGACCGCAGCTCCAACTAAGCACAACCGAGCCACCCCTCTCGATCTCTCCCCCTACAGAAACGCCGATCAGTTTTCACTCCCTGACTCCATCATGACACCACCATTAGCCTCTGAACAGCCCCTAAGCCGCATCCCCTTGCACCTCAATTCAGAAAATGTGAGTACAAAATAAAAGAAATGCATGGTAAGAAACAAAATCGAAAATCCTTCCTGCTCACTACAAAAAAATACTCTTACAGAAGCGGTTTTTTTCAATTT
>NW_027353438.1:0-858 GCF_012295235.1 Primulina huaijiensis
TAATAATAATAATAATACATAAATAGATAGCATTTCAACTTCAACAATCCAATGAGCATTTGAGTTCGGATAAATTTTTTTCATTTCTTATATCAAAACAAAGAAGGAAAAAACGATGCGAATTATATGATCGTTTTACTAAAAATTATAGTTGGTGATAATAATTTGATTATAATATTTTAAATCGTACAAAACCCCAAACACTATGTTTCGATTATTATTCTGATTAAGTTCAGCTCATCAAAATAAAGCCCAAATAATTGAAATATATTGTGTCAGGTCACCTACACCAGCTACAACGTTTAAACATTCAAAATTATTGAGAGTCAAATTTGATGATGCTTCTATAAGTTATCGTGGCAGTTTATATATTTATTTACTTATATAAATTAAATTAAAATAAATTATTTTTTTATTAGTTTAGTTTAATATATATCGATGATCTCCATGATACACATAGTAGCATAATTTAATTTTTTATTCAAAGATAGTTAATAGGACCATAGATTGATTATGAAACAATAAATATTTACTCAATATAATTTTATTTGTAAATGAAAAATTCCAAATAATATAATAACAATTTTTTCTTACCACAATACATTCTAGGTTATTAAAATAAAAACATTATCGGCAAAAATATTTTAACCGAGGTAAAAAAATATTTTCTAATTAGATATTCTCCTAGTACCATAATTAACTCGTAATTTTTAAAATCAAGCATATATATGACTACTATGGAATTTAAATTAAATTAAGCCGAATTTATGAAAATACTTTATCGCCAGATCATAAATAAATAATTTTAAAAACTTTAAATAATAAAATGTATAACTTCAGGGAAAAAGTATAATAATA
>NW_027353439.1:0-858 GCF_012295235.1 Primulina huaijiensis
AAAGTCTTGCAAAAAGCAAGAACTCTATGATGTTGTCTACTAAAAAAAATTGAAACATCCAAGAAAAATTGTCAAAGCACCAATACCAATTAAGCTACTTGCAATAATAATCCACTTGAATATAATCCCAAACAAATTATTCTCAAATAAGCATTGGACGATGAAGATTAAATGGAGAACTCGCCGAAAGCAACTATTGAAATTTGAAGAATTCTATTTCATACATGAAATCCTTCATACAAAGGAGAATCAAAGAAAAAAAAATTTAAACCCTTTTTCACACATTTTTTTGACATAAATTTATAGAAAATAAACCCCAATAATTGCCAAGAAAACTCCACAATCTTCATATGTGGGGTAGAGCTAATTCATTGTAATATAAGTTTAATTATTATCGAGGAGACATGATCAAATATATTGGTAGTTGGATTATGTGTCTGTCAAATGACCAACACAACTTAATGAAAACTTTATTAAGTTGTACAAGATATCGGGTTCGAGTCTTGTTTGGTCGATTCAATTTGATATAAGATTATTACGATTTACAGAAGGAATTTTATTCATTAATTACTTTATGATATAATATATCAGGTATCATTGATACATATGTGAATTCTATAATAATTGAAGTTAAAAACAATAATTTTATTCTTATATTCAATTTATTTATCTTCGTATTATAGAATCTTATCGTCTTATTCCACGAGACAAAAAGTGATTTAATTTTGATAATTTGAAAGTGGGAAGAAACTATGTGCCATATGTAAAGAGGTACTGTTTTTAAAGCTTTTGGGAAAAAAAAAATAATATTTTTATATTTTTTTAGAAAAAAAAAAAGTAAATTTTTTTTTTATTGTT
>NW_027353440.1:0-858 GCF_012295235.1 Primulina huaijiensis
CAAGACAAGAAAAAGAAATATCCCTTGCATTGTGATCACTGTAACGTGTCTGGGCATACCAAAGCGAATTGCTACAAGTTAGTAGGATATCCAGAAGGTCATCGATTCCATAGAATGCAGGGGAGAGGATTTGGCTACAATCTTAACAGAGAACTGCCTCAAGAGAAGGGAAAACCGAGAAGAAATACAGCTAACATGACCGTTTTGGAGAATGAAGCAGCAACTCCGAAATGTGTACCTGAGTTCAGCTTCACACCAGAGCAATATGCTGCTATTTTGAAGCTACTGGACAAGGAAACAAGTCATTCTGCCTCTACGCTCCCCTCCGCAAATATGGCAGGTACTTTTCATCCGTCTCTATGCTCAGATTGGATTGTTGATACTGGAGCTAATGATCACATGGTTGGAAGAGATGCTCACCTATATAATGTTGTCTCTTGTGCTGGGTCCACTGGGATTGTCCAACTGCCAAATGGTAATAAGACTAGAGTCACACAATTAGGCTCAGTGAACATTACTCCCACAATTGCACTACATAATGTGCTATATGTGCCTAGCTTCCACTTTAACCTGTTGTCAGTATCCAAATTCACAAAAGACCACCAATGTTTTATCACTTTTCATCCCACCTTCTGTTTTTTTCAGGACCTATGCACTGGGAAGATAATGGGGACTGGTAAAGTGAAGAATGGCCTCTATCATTTAGACACTTCCTGTTTTGATTTCAAAGATGTTAGATCTTCTTATTTTCCTCCACGTCATATTGATTCTCATTGTAATACCTTAGTTGCAAACTCTACTCCTTTAAATGAATATACTTGGCACCAACGGCTTGGTCATATTTCCTTAACAAGAATG
>NW_027353441.1:0-859 GCF_012295235.1 Primulina huaijiensis
CTGAGAGCCCTCACAGCCCAGGCACAACGACGCAATTATCAGGGGAAAAAGCAAAGAGCGGAGAAGCTTCAAGTCACTCTGTGATAGGATTATAAAATGCTAGAAGATATGTGTATGCTTCTTAATCAAATCAAAAATTGTAAAAAGAAGTTAACTAGGTTCTTTTCCGGTGTTTGGATATTGGTATTTGCATGAAGAAGATAAAAGCTTAATTCATATCAGGTGTGAATGCATGATAGGTATAATCATTTATCGGAGTGTTGATAGTTTGCAATGATGAGAAGTTCTTTTTAAACAAAAGAAGTTTAAAATAAATGATTTATCTCTGTATAATATTTTTCAGTACCTGCAAGGTAGAAGTGAAGTATTATATTTGAAATGTTGTAACCACTAACCATTGATCAAAGAGCTGAAATGTTGTAACCACCAACTCTCATATTTAATGTAAAAACGATCATGGGATGAATCGAATGGATCATTCTGAATCCGTATCAAATTCAAGTATGATATGAAATCTACAAGTTGACTTTCTTTTACCCTAACATTGCGACCAGTAATTGTAGTGGGCTGCTGTTTGATCAGGGAAGAGGAACATCCACCTCCTCACACGTAGCCCAAATCTTATATTGTAGTAGTACAACAATAAAAATATCATATTTTAATGATATTAACTTGAACAAAGCAGTCATGCAGCTAAATACGTATTATCATCTAAATCATATAACATGTAATTTCAGCCTCTTAACATGTCATCTGTCAGTCCAACGCTAGAGAGACTAGTAATCTTTAGCTATAGCAGATACGATGATAAAGGTTACTTGTGTCTAGAGAAAATTCGAATTTTTTTATTACAGATAAC
>NW_027353442.1:0-716 GCF_012295235.1 Primulina huaijiensis
TTCCCCGTCTATCTACCTTGACCATTCAGTCTTCCCTTCTTGACCCTATTCGCAGTGGTCAGGCAGCAGATGAGCAGTTGGCCAAGTGGAAGGAGAGAGATGAGGCCAAGGGCAGTGTTTTGTATTCAGTCAGCGATGGCATACTGAGATACCGAGACAGGATATGGGTTCCTAGCAGTGATTCTATCCGAGCAGACATCTTATCAGAGGCCCATATGTCGCCGTACTCTATTCATCCAGGGAGTACGAAGATGTACAAAGATCTACAGCTATTATATTGGTGGCCTGGGATGAAGAAAGACATCAGACGATTTGTATCCGAGTGTCTGACTTCCTAGTTAGTGAAGGCCGAGCATCAGAGACCAGCAGGTTTGCTCAAGCCTCTTCCTATTCCCGAGTGGAAGTGGGAGAACGTCACCATGGATTTTGTGACAGGATTGCCGAAGTCAGCCAGAGGATCGAATGCTATCTGGGTGATTGTAGATCGTCTTACCAAATCAGCGCACTTCTTGCCTATTAAGACGACTTTCACTATGGTTCAGTATGCAGAGTTGTATATCCGAGAGATAGTCCGACTTCACGGCATTCCAGTTTCTATCGTGTCTGACAGAGATCCCCGATTTACTTCCTCGTTTTGGAAGAGTTTGCATTCGACCATGGGTACGAAGTTCCTGTTTAGCACAGCTTTCCATCCGCAGACAGATGGGCAGTCAGAG
>NW_027353443.1:0-859 GCF_012295235.1 Primulina huaijiensis
TACATAACAATTATATATGGTGCTATGTTTTCATCAATAAATATATTAGCAACGTACATATAACAATAATCAATGGAAAACATTTGAAACTCATAATACTACTCATGTATTACTTCAAGAACATGCCAACTTACTTTCCAAGAATATGAACACAGGTAGAATAAAGTTCCTTGGTCCTATGCTGTAGAATACATCAATAAATCAATCAAAACCTTCATACTTAGGCATATGGTTGAAAGTTACTCTATATAGTCATGTACATATGAAAACCAATATTTCATAGGTGAATACTTAGAATCCTAGGATGCTCTTGTGGTGGAGAGTTCAATTCTAGCTTCAATTCGAGAAAGAAGAAAATATGGAGGATCACTTGAGGGAAGAACTTGGCACCCTTGTTTTCTCCTTGATTTTTGATGGTGAAATGATGAAAATGGCTGAAGCCCTCGATACTTATCCATTTAAATCACAAAAATCGTGTTCCTAACTCACACTTTCGTGCAGTGGCGCTAGGGCGGTTGAAAATGGCCGCCCCAGCGCGAGCTTTTTTGTTAAAATACCTAAAAGTTGGTACAGGGGTGCTAGGGCGGTTAAATTTGACCGCAATTGGGCGCCCCCTGCACACAGTCTCATCAAGGTTTGCTAAAAACTAACATCTTCCTTTTATAATTTGAAAAAGTGGTCAACATGAAAGTTGTAGCTCTATGTCTTGGTTTTCATCTTCAATTGGCCTCATTCATTTGAATATCGGAGTAAATAGTTATGCTCATTCTCCTAACATGTGTCAGTACAGGAATAACGATACACATGACACAGGTCGGGGCACTTTTGGCTTGTCTTCCACAATGATTTGAACAAAACT
>NW_027353444.1:0-860 GCF_012295235.1 Primulina huaijiensis
TTGCTTTCTTCAGCCAGCAGAACTTCATGTTTCTTCTTGAATGATCTTCTGTCATTTTGTCTCGTCATTTGTATTCAATTGACTTCTTCCTTTTTTCAGTTGAAAGTCTGATGTCCTTCTTTGGTTTTGGACAGTCAGCAATAAAATGATTTGTTTTGCCACAGTTGTAGCAAGAGTTTGGTTCTTCCTTTGAGTTGGTCTTCTGATAATGTCTCTGAAATGAACCTTGATTTCTTCTCATAAATCTACCGAAAATTTTGACGAATAATGACATTCCATCATTACTTAATTGATATGCGGTTTTCTCAACTGAACCAGATGATTCCAGTTTGACCACACTGATGGCAGTTGTAACTTGAGGAGTTGATGGTTCTCCTTCTCGCGTTTGTAGCTCAAACTCATAAGTTTTGAGGTCAGCAAATAGATAATGCAATTCAACATTGTTCAGGTCCTTTGACTCTCTCATAGCCATTGTCTTGACATTCCACTCCTTGGGAAGACCACGAATCACTTTCAGAGCAACTTCTTTCTTTGAATACACCTTCCCAAGTGCATTCAATTCATTTACAATGCTACTCACTCTTTCATCGTACTCGTTCATGGATTCTCCAGTCTTCATTTAGATGTTATCGAACTTCTGAACGACAACTGAAAGTTTGTTTTCTTTTGTTTGCTCATTGCCTTCGCATAGCTGGATCAGCTTTTCCCATATCTCTTTTTCTGTTCTGTACATCTTTATTTTACTGAATGTATTTTTATCCAGCGTCTTGTACAGAATATCCTTAGCCACATTATCCAAGTTGGCTTTCCTTTTTTCTTCTGTTGTCCACTCTTCACGTGGTTTGTCGATGCGATGTGGT
>NW_027353445.1:0-861 GCF_012295235.1 Primulina huaijiensis
AAAAGTATTAATTTTTATGTCAAATATATTAATTTTTATTGTAAATATAGATAGAAGTGATCCGTCTCATGAATAAAGATATGTAAGACCGTCTCATGAAAGATCTAATATTTCGTGTATTATGAAGAAATTTTGATCAATTAGATGATCATATGTTTATATTCGTCAATTGAGTGCTTTTCAACTTTTACCGATTAATCATTATTTTCGAGAAAAAAATAAAATAGTAGAGTAAATAATATTAAAGATAATGCATTCAGATTGAGTAATCGACAAACATAGAATCAAGTTCTTAATATTAAATATATTATTTCTCATTTTGTTTTTCCTTCTAATTCTCATATTATATGGAAACACGAGAATTTTTCGTTTTGGATGAAAGATTTTATAATAAAAGACCTTATTTTGGATTTAAAAAAAAATTATAAGTTTTTCCTAGCGAAAAGATGTATTGTTTCGACTCAATTTTTTTTTACACGTATACATCAACTCAAACTCCACGATTTTAATAGTAGTAAAAGACAACACGCAAATTTTGCTTGCTAAAAATAAATACTCGAGCCTTGCTCAGTAAATTCGAATTGGATTCACCAAATAGAAGCGTAGTTTTGATCAAGTTATTAACAAGAAATTCGGACTCATTAAAAATGGCTATTTTTTTCGTATTTGTTGTTTTATTGTCAAGTTTGGTAGCTTAATCTAGAAGGGTTTACATTGTTCTGCTACACTGTCGTGTTTCTAATTTTTAAAACACTTTTTTATAGTTGCTTAAATTTCGTATGTTTTGACACGAAGTCAGACAAATGTTTGAACTATTTTTTTTATATTTCACATAAATAATCTTATATCGAAATGTTTTAT
>NW_027353446.1:0-861 GCF_012295235.1 Primulina huaijiensis
ATGGGACGAGTAGCGCTTCAAATCTTCATTAACCTTCAAGAAAAACAAAAATTGCATGGATCCTTTGCATTCACTTCGGTGTAGAAAAAAGAGCACAACAAAATGGGATAGTTTTCTCGTTCGGAAATACTACCTCCTTGATTCCATTGTTGGGATCTTCAAGAAACTCGGCTGCGCCTTCAACTCCAACCTTTTTAGCGGACTCTACTAGAAAGTCCCTGTAGATGAAGAAAAAAACATAATCATGCTAATTTCCAAAGGATAAAACAAAGATTAAAGATTATTCAGACCCACAATATCATTTTCTAAAGAGATTCTAACAAAACGAAACCACTAGCAACTCTACTCACCCGTCGCCAATGTACTTTCCACGTGTGAAATAGCCACTGCCAAGTTCCTCTGCGAGTTTATGTTGTTTATCAAGCCCTTGTTGTCCAGCAAAATACAGTACCCTATGGCTATCGAAAGAATTTCCCCTGTGCATCCGAGAAAATTGTCAGAAACAACTCTGTACAAAAGACCACCTTTTTACTCTAAAGCGTTGCCTACTCGAGTAATGAAAACCGACAAACAAGATGAAGTGGCTAGATTCTGAACTCCTAAACAACGGAAACTGTAGTCTCGTTCGACCAGATACTTGAAGCCAAAATCAAGAGTTTAAAATTTTTTTTTCTCAGGTTTTAAAATTTCTACGACATCCAAGTTCATTGCTTTACGTGAAATATTGATGGACTATCGCACAAATTAAAAAATCGAGTTATGTTGATTCTAAAAAGGACAGAGACTCGATCATATACAAATTATCTCTGCTAACACTTATAGTGGGCGTCACATTTAGTTGAGAATATGAAAATGTAATGA
>NW_027353447.1:0-861 GCF_012295235.1 Primulina huaijiensis
TTCCAAAAGTCGAGGTATTGCTCTTGCTTGGATCTTCATTTGATTTGAAAACAATAAACAAACAAAAATTCAGTAGTAAAAATGGTGATGCTTGATATCTGATAATTTGATAACTAGAAGAGCGAAGTATTAGATTTGGGATTAAAAAATTGATATATAGAAATTTAAATGACTAATCATCATAAACTGAAGAAGTGGGGTACCAAAAGTTTCATAAACCTCTCAACCAACCCAATCGATTTCACCCACAATCAATCAATTTAGGAAAGCTAGATATTAAATTATTTGTGGAACTTCAAGACCAAATGTTCAGGATAATTCTATTATTCCGGTATATAATTCAGCTTAACAAGGGATACTTGTGACCAACTATAAAATATTTTCCATTACATTCAGCATTTCCACTTTACATTTCATGCTATCCATTTCTATCTAAACAGGCAGATCCTTTATACCGTTTATCAAGAGGAAGATTTAGGAATTTGAAGCATCTTTGCTAAAACCCTGCAATTTTTCACCTGTAAGTTAGCATTTGAGAGGTTACTGTCTATCTTGCGTACGCTCACTCCTGATTTATCAAGATCATGACCCAAAACAATGTGCACCATAAATAATTTAACTTCAAAATTAAGCTCTATTATTAGTCTAGGAACCAGGAAACTAGGAAACAAGAATTTTGTCGCTCCAAAGATAGCAAACAATTATATAAAATCATCGGTAAAAGGAGTGGCTCCCAAGATTAAATTTGGCACCTGAGTCATATACTTGAAACCTAAATCTTTGATAGCATTAATGGTGGGTTCTGAGAGTGTCATGTCCACAAACGCCTCCGTGCTCATAATCCCAGATCCACTCTTCAAC
>NW_027353448.1:0-861 GCF_012295235.1 Primulina huaijiensis
AGAATTTAAAATAATTTATTTTTTTAAAAAAAAATCTATTGGGAAATCCTCCTACTTGGTTATGTTTGTTTGTCCCACCCCTTTTGTAATAAAATATAATATTTTATTATATAATACAATATAATAATAAGAAATTTGTCCATCGACTGATAACGGACACTAACACCTCGAGTGACTAATATAGAATCATAGATAATAATCCTTTTTTAATACAAAAAAATAAATAAATTGTATAAATACTTTAATTTTAAAGCTATGGGGAAATAAATTGGAGAAGGATTTTGGGAAATGTTTCTTTTTTCTTTGTGTCGGATGGATTTTGTTATAATTGAGTATCGAATTTGAGATATCTGAGATTTTGATGTCAGATGAATTATAAGTTATTGTGGTTTATTAACGACAGTGAGAAATGTTTTGGGAGATGAAAAATGTGTTGCTTTTTTAGCACATATTTCTTATCGAGAATGTGAAATCATGTAAGGTTTTGGTTAATTAGTCGATGTTGTTGAATTATGTTCGAATTAATAGTTTGTGGAATATGATAAGGAATTGGATATTTTGTTATATATTTGATTTGAAATCGTATTACCTGATTTAGTACTTTTAGGCAGAGGTAAAAATATTTAATAAATAAATTGAAATATTTGTGTAGGCAAGCGTGGAAATTAAAAGAAAAAAATAAGTGGAAATTTAAAATTAGTGAAGGAATTTCATTTTTATTTTTTTATATATTACATATTAACAAATATTACTGGAATAAGCTTCATGAGCATGATGTAGTGGTAAAGTATTTCGAGGATAAAATGAAAGTCACATGTTTAAACTCTAGCTAGGGATAAAAACTAGGAAAAAATTTTGTGT
>NW_027353449.1:0-861 GCF_012295235.1 Primulina huaijiensis
ACTTGCGATTAAAATTTGAGCATACAAAACTATAATTTTATTAAGAATTCCACAGTGCAAGTTTTGCTCGATCACAGGTCTCGAGGGGGGCTTGTGCTAGATGTGGGTCAGGGTCAGGAATGGTCCTAGCATGGCTAGGACTCCTAGGCTGCAGCCTAGGTGGAGTCCTTTAAAGCAAGGACTGCTCGCGCGCTGGTGGAGTACAGACAGCAGCCATGGGGGCTTGCTGCTCGGTTTGGGGTGAGCTAGGTGGTCCATCAGGGTCCTAGGATGATGGGCATGGGTCGGGCCAGGGGTTGGTGCAAATGGGTGTGCTGTGGCAGAAGCAAAAACGTGGAAATCGTGAGAAGCACCATGGGTGTGCGCTGCTGCTGTCTTCTTGTGCAGGTGGCTTGTGGCTCAGTTTGGGGCTGGGCTAGGTGGTTTGGGCGATGGCTTAGGATGGTTCAAAGAGGGGTAGGAAGTTCAGGGCTCGGGGTGGCTCGAGCAAAAGCCCACGCGAAGAGAATTGGTGGACGCAAGGGAAGGGACTCGCGCGGCGCTGCTTGTTTTAGTGTCTTGCTACGTGGCTCAGGGGCTCGAGCTTGGGGTGGCTCGGGTCTGGGACTGGTCTAAGGTCAATAAAGGTGATGGGTGGTCAGTGGTTAGATGGCTAGAGGAGTCCTAGGGTCAATAGGAGAATTGGGCAAGGAAGGGTGCACGCACAGATTTTTTTCGCTCGGTTGCAGGGCTTGGGCATGAACTAGGGCTAGGTTCTAGGGGTCAGGGTCGGTCAAGAGGGTGCCTAGGTGGGTTGGCTAGGGATTGGCTTGGGCGTGGCTCGAGTATTTCGGGAGATGGCTCGGGTGGTTCATATAGGTG
>NW_027353450.1:0-863 GCF_012295235.1 Primulina huaijiensis
GTTAATTATTTATTTAAGAAAATTTTTATTTTCTGCAAATTTTAAATAGTTTAAAAGTACGGTACGTTACACCAGCAGTGGTCGAGCCTCCTAAGCCGTGTCTCAGACCCACCAGGGTCTGGTCCATGGCTTGGATCGGTCCTTGAACCGTCGGCTCAGCCCCATCAGATGATCTACACGAAACAAACCAGGAGACTCAATATCTCGATCGGTCCTCTCCTAAAACCCACAAAGCTTTGACTCCAGCCTTATGTCCCCCTCTTACTCGACGTTTACAGCCCCTTATCAGCATAAAATCGGCAGCCCTTGCAAAAATACATGAAAACATGAGTTGCACAAAAGTTATAAGCATATACGGGTCAAAACCTTAGCAAAAACGATGCCATAAGAGGGACCAACGAAATTTCATGCAAAAACATAAGCAACAGCATACAAAAATGGTTTAAATGATGAGAAAGGAGATACATAGCGTGCCTTAACGTTTAAATGATTAAAAGCTTGAAGATATGCGCGTGGGATGTGAAACGGAGAGGCAGGGGAGAAGGTTTTGAAAATATTGCCCAAGCCCTCAAAAAGTCCTCCGATTCGGTAAAATTTGCGTACCGGTTACAAATACGACCATGCAAAAAATACCCACCAAGGCCCAATTTTCAAAAAATTCACTTAAAAATACTTCATATTAATTAATTAAAATTAATCATTCAATAAAATTATTTTTCCTGATTATACCTGGTCTCCGTTACTCGTTCGAGCACGAAATACAACTAAAAACCCTAATGCATGAAACTTAAAAATAATCATGAAACAACCCTTATCTGTGCATAAATCGTGAAATAAAATGCATAAAAATCATTACCCACATA
>NW_027353451.1:0-864 GCF_012295235.1 Primulina huaijiensis
GCACACCCACAGGGGGAGGTGGAGGAATAAAAGGAGCACTTGAAACTGGGCCACGTATGAAGGGCCCAGAGGCGACACTCTGCTGGGGTGCAAGGTTTACTCTGCTGCCAAAAGATCGATGGTTATTGCTCCGATCATGAATCCAACGTTCCTGGTCTCGTTTGCTACCATGGCCATGATTAGAAGAACCATTCCCTTGAAGCTGTGGTCCACTGTTGTTCCTTCTAAAAGGACCACGCGGATGGTGTGGCTCACGCCCACTGTGAGATCCTCCTATCTGTCCAACATCCCTACGTGTGTTGTCCCTAGGAGATACCCCCGAAGAGATGCTGGACTTCCCTGGATTAAAAGGAGACGCTTCAACCACAGAACTGTGTGAATTTGGTGCTTGAGAAAAGCTGCCGTTGGCTGCTATGTTTCTGTGACTTGTCCTGTCACCACCTAGCTCCGGAGAATACTGGCGGATGGGAGATTCATGGTTGGAAGCTGAATTTGTTGCTGAGACTATAGAATTAACAACTTCCTGTGAAGACCAAGAGTCAACTGACGTCCCCTATTATTCACAAATAGAAAATTTCGTAAGGAAAGCAGTCTAACTTGTACGAAAACTTGATCGTCGAGTTCATAATAACACTAGAAGCACATATAATAACACCCAAGCTACTAAGAACGTCAGTTAAATTGAACAGGTAGATTAAAAGGGCCAAAATATAGAGAACAACAATGACAGAAATAATAAACCTTTGACAGAATGATTGGTTCGTGAGAGAGTTCTTCGAGAGAATCAGTCGAAGAATCCTTCGTGGAAGCACGAGTTGATTTGGAGAAATCAGGCCAAGATGCTGTCCCCATCACAGCACCAAC
>NW_027353452.1:0-865 GCF_012295235.1 Primulina huaijiensis
AGCATTTTGATGCCCCCCTAATGCTTGGGAGTTTCCAAAAACCTTGAAACAATATGTGCACTCCAACTTCTTGTTCTCCGGCGAGGTTTTCTCCGTCGCCGAAGATGATATCACAGACGAGATCGTCTCAGGGCCATGTCTTGTTTCGAGCTCGAACCCGAATAGTTTGACCTTGCTAGATTTATTTAAAGGGGATTCTTGAAAGCTAGACATATTTTTCTAGGGAGAATATGAGTGTGAGGATGTCTTTATTCAATTGATGCACCTACAATGTTCTACCCACCTCTTCCTTATATAGCAAAAAAGTTGTTTGTATTTGATTGTGCATGGCAATGCTGAAAACAAGCATTAATTTAGAGTTTTATAATTACATTTGGTCAATATTAAAGAAATAATATATAAGGTAAAATTGTCTCATGCAAAGTATTATTTAATTTGACTAATAATATTAATCTAGTAGATATCATAAACTTTTTTCTTACGAAAGTGGATTTAGTGCGTGTTTACATAAATTAAAAATGCCACTTGGGCAATTAAATATACAAATATTCCTTTCGATCTTATAAAGGATAAAAGATAATGTAATATTATATTAATTAAAAAATGAACAAAAGTCAAAAGAAAAG
Organism: Primulina huaijiensis; assembly: GCF_012295235.1. Classification (NCBI taxonomy): domain Eukaryota; kingdom Viridiplantae; phylum Streptophyta; class Magnoliopsida; order Lamiales; family Gesneriaceae; genus Primulina; species Primulina huaijiensis. The sequence continues at coordinate 627 of NW_027353452.1, forward strand.
ATTGGGGATTCAATCAATCTACATAGCTGCTCAAGAAATCTACCACTGTACTTAAAAATGTGACTTTAATTCAGTGGATTCACGTATTATTGTCGACTCACGATTGTCTTTTGGATACTTTTCAAATCATGTCATAAATTATTCTATAAAATTAGTTTAATTTTTTTTTAAAATGTAACCAAACACTAAAAAGAAAAAAAAAGGCAAAAGACAACGGTTAAACACCGTTGTCGTAGGTC
>NW_027353453.1:0-866 GCF_012295235.1 Primulina huaijiensis
TTCTTGGGACATGCCAGAGTGAATACAAATAGATGGGAAGTTACATTCCACCAGCAACTTGTTCAGCTCTGCAGCTCTATTCACACTTTTGACAAAGATGACAATTTGATTGAAGTCCAGAGCATCGAGCAAATCATTCAGCTTTCGATTTTTTTCCATTTCACTCAATTTGATGTAGTGCTGCCATAATTGGAGATCAGTTCAGTACATAAAATAAAATAAACCTAAAAATGTATATTACGACTGTTAGAACTCAAACCTGTACAAGACCATGAAGAGTCAATTTGGCTTCATCATCCACATAAATTTCCATAGGCTGAAATGAAGAAATGTCACAGTAAAGCATATTAGCATCCATCTGGAATTAATCTGAAATTCTGTATCCAGTGTGAAATGAATGGTAGGGCAAATATAGCCCGGAATTGAGATTCTGGTCAATCTTAAATTCTGAATCATCTTCTGGTAGATAGTTTAGCAATTAGCACTCAGAAAAATCAGAGTCATCGCTGCAGCTCAAGCCTCAAAGTGACTACAATGAAACCAATGCCCTTGAAACCAAAAAACATACTCAACCCCTCCTCGCTAGAATCTCACCATTTGAAAAAAACCAAATTAAATCGATGGTCAAAACAGCGAATACTGTCCCACTTCCCGTCCACTCCATAGAATCATTTTCCCAAACGAACCATAACATTGAATCAGCGAATAGATAAACACATGTCAATATACAGTGCTTCAAACACTGTATTTTCACCAAGTGTCTCCTGCAGAAAGATGAAATTAAGAGAGTAAATTTCTAAAGTGCGAGGACTGGCCACAGTACATTACATCTTGCATGAATTTCTTGCAAACCGGTCGAATCTCCT
>NW_027353454.1:0-866 GCF_012295235.1 Primulina huaijiensis
TTTGTTCTGCCAGGGCTCAAGAAACAATAGAATCTGAAAATGCATTAGGGTGCAGCTTAGAAGCTTATATTGTTCATGTAAGATTTCCAGGGAATGCTGCATCGGCATGGCGTGCAACAACAAGCTAATTGGTGCAAGGAATTTCGTGAGCAATTCCCCTGGGCCACCTGCCGATGATGAAGGTCATGGGAAACAAACGTCTAGCACGGCTGCTGGGAACTTTGTAAAAGATGCCAATGTTTTCGGAATGGCTAATGGGATAGCCGCTGGAATGGCTCCTCCTGCACATGTTGCCAAGTAAAAAGTTCTGGAATGGCTCCTCGTGCACATGTAGCCATGTATAAAGTTTGTCCCATGGAGGGTTGCAGTGATGCTGATATATTGGCAACAATGAAAGCTGCGGTGGAGGATGGTGTTGACATTCTTTCCCACTCTCTCGGTGGACCATTAGATGATTTTTACAATTATGGTATTGCCCTCGGTGCGTTTAGTGCGAACCAAAAAGGTATTTTCGTAAGCTTCTCCAGAGATAATTCTGGTCCAATTAGTTCTTCATTGTCGAATGAGGCACCCTGGATTCTCACAGTGGGTGCCAGCACAATCGACCGGAAGATAGTCACCACGGCATTTTTGGGAAATATGGATATCTATGATGGAGAGTCAATTTTTCAGCCTAGCATTTTCCCAAAACATTATTGCCTTTGGTTGGAGCGGGGGGGCTAGTGAGAACCAAACCACAAGTTTACATGGCCCTGGGTCACTTGATGGCAATGATATAAGAGGAAAAGTCGTGCTCTCCGTTGTGAGCAGATAATCCAGATAAGATCAAGCTGCATAAGTCCAAATCCCGATCGAGTGAAAGGCGG
>NW_027353455.1:0-867 GCF_012295235.1 Primulina huaijiensis
ATCTATTAAACACGTGCAATGCTTCTGAATGAAATCCAGTAACTTTATATATGTGATGCAAACGTATGGGGAAGCACAATAGAAATAGAAAACTTGTAGGTTACAAGATGGAGCACGCACATCCACCATTCTTCTTGGAGTTATCCAGCAGCTTATCTGTAAAAAGAGCACCTTCCATATTAGTCAATAGTACGTCTACAGCAAAAATACAAGGGCGTTAAATTTTCAATAAATAGTATGAGTTTTTAGGGTTAAGAGTATCAAATCTGTCGTAAAGATGCGTGAAATTCATATTATCCAATCCAATTCTATCAGTGCCTAACATTCCCAGGCTCAAACTCTTAAATGTGTCAACTTGCCACAACTCTTCAGTCTGTTGAATGAGATTGGGTGACTACAGTTTGGCTTTCACCCATATATGGATGCATTCAAGCAAAACATATTTTTACCCCCATAAATGTCAAAACATAGTCATATATTACATGTTCCTGACACATGAAGCTTGGCAGCTAATCAGCAACAATCAACCAGAGGAATTGTTTGCATCAAAAAAATTCTATGTCCAAGGACACCGCCATCAGAAATAAGCACACAATAGAGCTAAAAAGCCAAATCACCAGTAAAGTCTGCAGAGGTCGGACTTATATTTTAAGGTCGATAGCACAAAATAAATAAAAACTATCAAAATCATGAATCGCATGATCCTTTTTCTCCAAGGTGAATGTTTTTTTGCATGCATGATAGAATGATGAGATTTGAAAATTTAACCAACAAGAAAGCGAGTGTTAATTATTACCACTTTTTTTGTCCAGAAGGGGAGGGCGCACAACAACATGCATGGTGATGACACCTCCGGGAACTTCACTA
>NW_027353456.1:0-868 GCF_012295235.1 Primulina huaijiensis
AAATGACACCAAATGATAAAATATCATTAAGTATCACAAATATCAGATTCCTCCCATTCTTGGACCTAGTTAGCACCAAAATAAAATTCATATACGAACTAGACCAAAACGCCCTCGATTCTATGAACAACAGGATTTTTTAAACCCCTGATCTTTAAGCTTTGAAAACAAGTAACGTGTATTCGCCCATAAATCATGCAGTTTAGTAAAAACTAACATAGAAAAACAAATGATCTCAAGCGAACCTTCAAATAACTCGTCTGAGTGAAGTAAAATCGACAAACACTACAAAGTATAAAACTTTGATAAGTTTGATTTGGTAAAACACACAAAAACGTGCACAAAGCCGAAGCTTTTTTGTTGAGGGAAAAACTCACAAATTCATTCAATAATAATCAATATCCATCATGAACAAAAACATTATCATATTCATCTATGCATTCTTTACAACCATCACCAAACAAATAATAACCATGCAAACAGGACACACTATAAGTACTATTCATGCAATCTTTTAACACATCACATTCCATCAATTTGGCAACTCACGAGAAAACAAATTACCAATAATCAAGTTTTCCGCATACAATTCCTCATCTCCCTCACATCCACATAGATTAAAGACAAAAGTGAAAATCAAATCACCTATCTTAAAACACGCCTTTGCAATCTCTCATCTAATAGCTTTGAAAGAAAACAACAAAAAATTAAGGCAAGAAAGCAAGTCATACCTCATAGTCATTGCGGTGGCAACTACTCTTACTCACTGTGAGTGTAAGGTCTAGGAAATTCGATCTACATAAGCTGAATGCATGCAATTTAAGGTTTTATTTTAAATTATATGTTTAAAGATTTTTATGCATTTAAT
>NW_027353457.1:0-868 GCF_012295235.1 Primulina huaijiensis
CTATAATGCAATTTTGATATATGAATTAAAAAATAAATAGAAAAAGAAAGAAATAAAAAAAGACTCAAGTAGGAATTGAACCTACAACTTAATGCATAAAAAATAAAGACTTTATTCGCTGAACTACATATATATGATTTGCATTAACATTTTAATATTTTATTAATATATATAATTATTAAAACATACCATGAAACAAAAATTTAGTCATTCTAAGTGTCTCAAACTTAATAATATAGTATAGATACATGTAAAAAAATTTCATATGTATCATGTTTGTGTTATATACAACCAGTGGCGGAGCCAGTATTCTTATCTTTATCCAAGTTAAAAAAAAAATTAAGTCAAGGTTGGCCTAATATCGAGAAATAGAGTCTCCAGATTACAAGAAAATTGGAAAAAATTTATGTACAAAAAATAAAGAAAAAAACCTAGCCGCCCGGGCTACCACCTGTGTATACAATGTCGATATATGTATGTATACACACATATATATACACTATATATTATATTATGGTTTAGTTCAATCCGTCCGAAGACATTACCATATGACTGTATGTATGTACGAATTGCTAGTACGTATAATTGAAATATAATAACTAATTCGTTTTGGAACATAAAAAATACAGTGAACTTTAAAAATAGGTTGGTGCAGTGATAAAAAGTCCTGTACTTATTAAGTGCGAAATAAATGTCCTTAAAATTCGTGATTGGCTGACTAGCTAGTCGCTAAATAAATATCCAGTCCCCTATCATTTTATTTAAATTAACATTTTATTTTCCTTCTCCCCTTTTTTAAAATATTTTTTTAATAAAAAATAAGAAATTGTTGAAATTTAATATTTTAATATTGAATATTTGAATATTG
>NW_027353458.1:0-869 GCF_012295235.1 Primulina huaijiensis
TGGTATCAGAGCCTTCAAGAAATGGCTGACGCCTCTCTTGATCCTGGCTCCATATCGTCACCGAATATTGCTTCTCCCAATCCAAATCTTATACTCGTAAATCCAGCAAATCAGATCAACTCTGTTAAACTAACAGATGAAAATTATCTCTTATGGAATCTACAAGTTTTAGCTGGACTAAGAGGACTTGGTCTTGAAAGTTTCATTTCAACTCATCCCCCTGTTCCTTCTCGTGTTATCTTCAGTGATGGAGCTTCGGAAATTGTTAATCCAGCATTCATTGCTTGGTGCCGTCAGGATCAACTCCTGTTTTCTTTCCTGTTGGCATCCATGAGTGAAAGTGTTCAAGCCCAAATGATTGGCTGTGATACTTCTGTTCAGCTATGGTCTCGGGTGTCCACTCTTTTTGCTACACGCTCAAAGGCTCGGGTGATGCATTACAAGCTGCAACTGCAAACGTTCAAAAAAGGGGATTTGAGAATGAAGGATTATATTAGTAAGATGAAAGGTTTCATGGACTTACTTGCTGCTTGTGGTCATCCCATTTCTGATGAGGATCAAATTTTACATATTCTTGGTGGTGTGGGAATTGAGTATGATTCGGTTGTAGTGCATATTACCTCCCAAACTGATTCTATCAATTTTTCTGAAGCTAGTGCACTTCTCATGTCTCATGAAGGGAGACTCGATTCTCACAACCTCAATGTTACATCTCCACCAACAGCAAACACTGCTATATTTCCCCAGCAACGGAAAATAGACAATCAAACCCCTACACGACAGTCCTTTCCTTCATCACAAAGAAGCCGAGGAAGAGGAAGATATGGTAGAGGAGGAGGTCGAAAACCATGGTTCACTAACAATGGCAA
>NW_027353459.1:0-869 GCF_012295235.1 Primulina huaijiensis
CATGACATCAAGAGATTTCTAGCTAAGAATTTTGAGATGAAAGATCTTGGTGGTGCATTTTTTTACTGGGTATCCAGATACATCGGTACTTTTCTCGAGGTATTCTTAAATTAACTCGAAAAGCTATATCGAGAAAGTTTTCAATCGATATGGGATGCAAGACTGTAAATCAAAGGATACCCTTGTGGTTAAGGGAGACAAATTTAGTCTCAAACAATACCCCAAGAATGATTTGAGGAAAATGAAATGCAAAAGATTCCCTATGCATATGCAGTTGGGAGTCTGATGCATGCTCAAGTTTGTACACGTCCAGATATTGCGTACTTGACAGGAATGTTGGGACGATATCTAAGTAATCTAGGAGTAGAACATTGGAAAGCAGTCAAAAGAGTTTTATGATACCTACAAAGAACAAAAGATTACATGTTCATATATCGAAGGTTAGATTAGCTTGAGATCATTAGCTATACTGACTCCGATTTTCCTGGATGTCAAGATAGTATGAAATCTATGTCGGGCTACATCTATCTCTTTGATGTAGGTGTCATTTCTTGGAAGAGTGTTAAACAATCTCTTATAGCCTCTTCCACCATGACAGCTGAGTATGTAGCGTGTTATGAAGCATCCAATCAAGAAATATGGCTGCAAAATTTTATCACGTGACTTCACATTGTTGATGGCATTGAAAGGCCACTAAGAATATATTATGTTAATAAATTTGCAGTTATGTATTCCAATAACAATAGGAGCTCGATAAAATCAATATATATTGACGTCAAGTTCCTGGTTGTTAAAGACATAATTCAGAGTGGAAAGTTGTCTGTTAAGCATATCGATACAAACTACATGGTTTCGGATCTACTTACTAA
>NW_027353460.1:0-869 GCF_012295235.1 Primulina huaijiensis
GTATACATCCTTCCTGATGAGTCAGACCATCTCCCTAACAATGTAAGTGTTTCACTTTTCTCTGTCCATATTACCCTGTTATTGGTCTATTCTCAAGCTCATATAAGTATTTTGTTATTCTTTGATGTTGCGTAGCCATCGGTGCATGTTTGTTTTCAATGCTCCAGTAGAGAACCCGTGGACCTTCTTGTGCGCTGTCATTACTGCCAAATTCGATGCGTTCATTCTTACTGCCTCGATCCACCTTTGTTTCCGTGGATATGTTTCCAATGCAAGGATCTACAAATGCTCTATCTTCATAACCGATAGTTCACTTCAACTGTCTTTTATGCAGCGCATGCTCTGCTCTATTTGATCATTTGCATCCCTTTTTGCACAAGGTTGAGTGTGTTTTATGGCTAAATCTATAACTGTAATCAAATTTCATAGATTTAATCTATTGATTTTTGTTTTATCGATCTGTTGTAAGATTGTGGTTTCATTTTACTTGAGCACTGTGACAATGAGTGCAGTTGCATTCGAGGGCAATCTCCGAACACAATTGTCTATCCAAACTTTCAAATTGCATTTTGTCTGTACTTTGTATGTCGGTAAATAATTAACATTTCTAAATAAATATCAAATATTTATTATCTATTGATAATTATTTATTTATGTAAATGAAATTAAATTAAATATTGTGAAATACAATTTTTAGATTCATGCAGTCTCCTTTCTACATAAGTAGCTCATTACTCACTCATTTCTTGGAACATGGAAGATTCATACACGGATAGCAATATAGGTGTAATAATACCCATTTTGCGGGGATAGCTAAGGGGTGCATTCATTCTATACTTTCAAAGATTTTTAATGATTTTTTTTAAATG
>NW_027353461.1:0-870 GCF_012295235.1 Primulina huaijiensis
ATGAATATACAGTGAGCTTCCGTCCACTAATTCTCTCACTTCTCATGGTATCAGAGCTTGGCCCACTACCAATAAACCAAAACAAAATGTCTTCAGCTTCTTCTTCCTTGCTAAAGCAAGAACCTGAACTCAATTTGCAGTCATTTCACCAATGTTTTAGTTTGATCTCCATCAAACTAAATCCAAGCAATTTCTTCTGTGGCGATCCCAAGTCATCCCACTAATCCGCAACCTTGGTATCCACCATCACATCTCTGTGAATGAAAAACCAACAGAAGAAATTATGAATGAAAAGGGAGAAAAACAAATGAACTCCCAATATCAAATCTGGCTAACAAATGATGGACTCCTAACTTCGTGGCTCCTTGGAACCATGACAGAAGATGTCCTTAGCACGATTTTTGGAGAAACAGGAACTGCTTTTGATCTATGGACATCACTAGAACAACAGCTACTCCCCATCACCATCGAAAAAGAAGGAAATCTGAAACATCAGCTGATGGTAATTAAGAAGGGTTCTCGTCCACTTGGAGAATATCTTAAAGAATTTAAATTCATATGTGATAATCTTGCAGCCATTCAGAAACCAGTTCCAGATCTTGACAAGGTCTTCCAATTTGCAAGGGGTTTAGGTGCCCAGTACACAAATTTTCAAAATGCTTGGCTCACAAAACCACCATATCCTTCATTCAACCAGTTTGCCTTGGCTCTTCAAGGCCATGAACAAACGTTAGCATCACAACAAGAGGAAGAGAAAACATACATCCAACATGCTCAGGTCTTCTTTAGCCAAAGGGGTCGCGGACAAAATGGACGAAGAGGACGCTTCAACTCTCGTGGCAGAGGTTTTACACCAGCTGGAATATACAA
>NW_027353462.1:0-871 GCF_012295235.1 Primulina huaijiensis
GGTAGGATCCCCTTAAATCCCAACAAATATGAAAGTTAGCTACTATAATTCATGATAAAAATAAGTAAAACAGTGTTTAAACAATAAGTTCTAAGTTAGAAATATTAGACTTGACGAAAACGAGAAGAACGGTGCTCGGAAATCTTCAATTTCTTCACTCCAAGCTTTCTTTTCTCTCTTCCAACTTTTTTGGCTGCTAAAAATTTTTTCTTTTCGTCCCCTAGGGTTCTTTTGTGTAGCCTCCCACCTTCCAAGTTGGAACCAATCAAATAGGAATATTTCCTTGTTTACTCACGCTGGGGCGGTCAATAATTACCGCCATAGTGAGAGGTCTTCTGTAACTTTGGTTGTTTATCACGCATCTCGCATCGAGAAGGTCAAGAATTACCGTGCTAGCACGAGGTCTTCAGTTGAACTCATGATTCTTCAGCCTTTCACGCAGGTGCGATCAAGAATTATCACCATAGTGCGAGGTCTTATGTTGAACTCGTGATTCTTCAGCCTCTCGCGTTGAGGCGGTCAAGAATTACTGCCCTAACATGAGGTCTTCTGCTCAAACTCCTTCCTTGGCTTCTACATGTGTTGGGGCAATCAAGAAATACCACCCCAGCACGAAGTGCTATGTCCTTAGCTTCAGTTCCGGTTGAATTTTCTCCATTTTCGTCGTTCTCCTGCACATTCATACAATTTAGTGAGCGGCGATCATATGCAATAATTTAAGATGAAATGAACAAAATCCAGACTTCATGCAACCAAAATGATTCAAACTAAGACTCACACGATGCACTAAAAGGCGTAAATACCACCTCTATCATACCAATTGTATATTCAATGACTTTATCTACGCAGCTTGCATGGGTATACAGATAAA
>NW_027353463.1:0-872 GCF_012295235.1 Primulina huaijiensis
GCCACAGATGCAGCCATCCTGACCACCAGCGTCACTTTTGGCCTCACCTCTCGTATCTGCCATTCATTCAGCCAAAAAACATAAAACATCGTAAATATTGAACGATGATGAAAAAACAAGTTATGGAGTTTCTGATTTCTTATCTTGGTTTAAAAAATACGGTAGGTAATGAAACCATGATGATCTTACTTCCACTTTGATTTATTCTAACAAATAATAACAAACAAAAGAATTTTAAATAAAAACACACAAACTCATAGTCTCATACCTCCATTCCAGTAATTGGACTCTCGGAATGCCTCCACCCAATTTCACCTGCATAGCTCTCGAACACACAGACCATATTAGACCGGATATATGGTGTTCCATCGGCTGCTGCAAATACACCATCCATATAATATGCATTCCGGGGACAATCATTGAGGGGGTCGAGTGGCATTGCTTGCAACCCAAACCCGTATTCCCCCGCATCCATATATGTCTTAAAATACCATGCATCCGTAGGATCCATATATGGCACAAATAGCTCTGATGTGAAACCTTTGTACATCACTTGCCTTATGACTCCAGTAGTCGGGTCTAGAACCATGGCCCGGGAAACAATCACTCCAGCTCGAGGATCGGGTTTGAGATGAAATTCCCAGTTTGCCCACTTAACCAAATGGTCGTCTTCTACAGTAAAACTTGGACCTTTTGGCTGCTCAATGGAGATTGGGTTCACTAGCCTTTGATAGGAATTCTGGGCAGAAAAACGATAGTCGGTGTTTGCTGCATTCGGTATCGGTATGTTTTTCCCTTTATCGACGATCTGCACGATTTTTTTGGTGTCCAGATCAACAAGAACAGTTAGGCCTTCAATTGGCCTCATGTAA
>NW_027353464.1:0-873 GCF_012295235.1 Primulina huaijiensis
TTCTATTGAAACTACAACATGTACAACCTCTGATCCGTTAATTCTCAGAGCTTGCTTGATTCTGTTATGGAATTTGTGGGAAAACAATTCTCAAATAAACCGTATATTTGATTTTGTTTTGGAAATTTTTTTAAAGTAAATAACAAATCATTAACATGGTATCAGAGTTCGGGTTCGACTGTTATGTGTTATATTGTTCATAGTTGGACCACCCGTTATGCTCACAGTTGGCCACTTGTAAACTTCACGTACCAATTGTTTATTTGTAAGAGGAATGTGTTATAAAATCTCCTAAAATTGTATATATGAACAATCCTCCATCTTTGGACTATCTTTTGAAGTCATAGCCACTCTTTTTATCTGTGTAAATTGGGGGATGATTTTTAAGGTGAAAAATTTGTACTTTGTTGGGGTAGTTAAGTTTAATTAATGAGTGGGGAGAGGTGTAAGTTGGTTCCCCAGTTTTATTTTGCATGGCAACTTCCTTCGCGCAAGCACCGCCACAGCGTCGCCTCCGTGCCCTCGCCCACTACCTTTTCCTCGCTCTCTGAGCTACATCGCTTCGATTGCTGCTGAATAATCCAACAGGTTTTTATTTTAGTTCCGATTCTTGCTCCCATTTTTTCCCTTTTTCAGGAATCAAGAGTTTCTCATTTTCATTTCGTTTTTTTATTTCGCCATTGTTTTTGTGAAGTTTGGATTTGTGTCATGGAGGACTGGGATGCTCAGAAGATGTGAGTTTTGTTCGTGTTTCAAATTTTGTTACTTCGTCTTCAAGAAATTCTTGCTTTTCTGGAGCTTTTTTCTTTTATTTTCTTTTTTTTTAAAAAAAAAAATTTATATTTTTTATTTTTTATTTTTTTATATAATGGA
>NW_027353465.1:0-874 GCF_012295235.1 Primulina huaijiensis
ATTTGTTGCTGAGGGTTGGATCAGGTCCCTTGAGGTGCATTTCCGCTATCTGAATATGGGGGATGCTGATCGAGTCATGTGTTCTACTTATATGTTGTGGGATGATGCTTTTCTTTGGTGGGAAGGAGCTAAGCAGGGTGTCAATTTAGCCACCCATACATGGACGCAATTTAATGTCATATTCTACGAGAAATACTTTACTGCTGACGTTAGGGGACGTTTGAAGAGGGAGTTTATGAGTCTCCGTCAGGGAGATATGTCTGTGGCTAAGTTCATAAAAATGTTCGATAGGGGTTGTCGCTTCATGCCACTCATCGCCAGAGATGCTACTGAGAAACTAAGGCATTTCATGGATGGCCTCCGACCCACTATTCGTCGTGATGTCATATTGATGAGGCCGGAAAATTATGCGGCTGCCAGTGCTTTTGCTTTTTAAGCTGAATAGGCTTTGAAAGACATTAACTTCGAGATGTAGCACAAGAGGCAGCAGCCTTAGCAGAAATCTTAGCCAAACAAGAGGCAGTTCACATGACCTCCCAGAGCTCAGGGGGTAGTAGAAGCTCCAAGGTCAGTCAGCAAAACCAGGGCAGCAGAAGCCACCACAGTTAGGAGTCGCCCCAAGGTCCGAAGAAAGGCCACTGTGCAAGGAATGCAACCGCCCTCACTATGGCAAGGCATGTGGGGATCATTCAAGTGTTTCATTTGCAAGGAGAAAGGATACAAGGCCATTGATTGCCCAAAGAAGAAAGAACCAACGGCTGGCAGAGCTTATTTCATGCATATTGAGGACGTTGTAACGTCCAAAAGTCAACCTACGTAGATCACATGCATGCAAACGATTTAAATTGCTTACTTGCTTTGCATAATTAATTTT
>NW_027353466.1:0-874 GCF_012295235.1 Primulina huaijiensis
GGTCAAGTGAACTAAGGCTTCTTTTGCGTTCTATCATCTTCTTTTCTATCAGTTTCTCAAGCTAAACAAAATTGGCATACAACACAAGTGTTCACAGTGAACAACAAATTCAAGCAAACATGCACTCAGTTTACACATTTTCCACAGTATGCTATTTCGCAATATCTACATATATTTTTTAAAAAGTTTCACAAAGTAGTTAATTAACTAAATCATGGATTTGGTTTTTATATGTTAAAAGATCAAACGACAATCAAGAAAAGAATAGCAAGAGGCTGCTCAAGAAAGTTTCTTGGACAATTCCAGCCGCAACAACAAATAATAAGAAGTTTCCTACAGATTTAGATTAAAATTTTAATATGAATTTCTTATGTTACATGGGATTCATGATCAAAGCCCTATTAATGAAAATCCATTTTCTGTATTAGAATATAGTCAATATAGCATAAAACTAGCATCAACTTGTTAATACGTCATATAGTTTGAAATATTTCTTTCATTAAGTTTGCTTTGCCAACACTTTAAGGTGGTTTAAATGAGAATAAGGAAACTGTAAGAGTAGTGCAACAACCTAAATTGTCCATTAACAGAGCTTTGAAGGTCTGGAAGTTAAAAGAAAAATATTCGGCGCATTTAAAAGAATGAATATTATAGACATTTTCAGATGAGAAAATATTGGATGATTCGTTTCTATCTTTCTCGCTCTTCACGTCAATACTGTTCAACCTCTTCTAGCTGGTATGGAGGAACTGAGTTAACACATGTTAAGTAAAACATCAAGTCACAAGAAGCTAAGTGGCGCCGTCTGTGGGAATTTGAGCTCAAGACGGATATGGTTTCCATTCAAAAATAAGCCCAACTCTGCTTGGCAAAC
>NW_027353467.1:0-875 GCF_012295235.1 Primulina huaijiensis
TCACAAAATACGACCCGTGAGACCGTTTCACACAAATTTTTGCCATAAACTTTTCACATGAAGTCTTTATGTAATTAGCTCGATCTTTTCCGACGATATCCACCTTTCGAATAGATGGAATCATATTAGGATGAACACAAAATTCTTGTGAGAATATCTGATTGATTAATTTTATGAGATAAATATTCAAATTGAAAAATTATTATTTTCTATTAAATAATAATGTTTTATCAAATATATTCTTATATGGTAGTATTTGATGGTCAAGTCAATGGAACAAAATATGAAACTAACTTCATAAAACGTACACCAACGAAATCTTGAGAGAGAAAGAGAGAGACATTCACAACTCCACCGTCAACTGAATTTCGGAAACTTCATAGGTTGACGGCACAGCCCACCAAATTCATATGCGCAATACCGACTTCTAGGGTTCTTCCGAGCCGCTATTTTCGGCTGCTTTTTCCAAAGAAACATTGGAAGTGGGCATCGTTATCTTTTTCGCGGTTTCTCTCTGCTTGAATGTAAAGATCTCTTCTTTTTTTTTTTTCCAGCATTGTTTATTTCTGGAAGTGATAGATTTTGTGTTCCGTTTCGTGGTAATTGTTCTTAAATGCGAGTTGTGTTGGATGAATTTGATTGTGCTATTTGATTCTTTTCTTCTCGTGGGTTTATTTTCTTGGTTTCAACGGCATATGGGTCAGATTTATCTTTTTATATTTCTTGAATTTATCTGACTGATTTTGCGTTTTGGAAGTTGGGGTTGACTATTTAATAGGGTTTTGTGATTTTTTTAAATTTGTAAGTTGTGACGCTATTGTTGGTCCCAATTGCGGTAATTTGAGATAATAAAATCTGAAAATAAAGAATAAACT
>NW_027353468.1:0-875 GCF_012295235.1 Primulina huaijiensis
AATTAGACTTTCAAATTTAAATTATATATATGAGGGAGATTTTGTAATTATGTGTTTAAATTAAAATATATTTTTTTTAATTTTGTTTAATTTTCTTTTAAAAAAATTTAAAAAAATTCAAAATCGGGTTTATGGGGTTGATTCATGTTCGGGTTCGGGTTCGGTTTAAAAGTTTTCGGATTGGCACGGGTTCGAGTTGGGCAATTTTTGAATAGTACTATTGCTCAACCCTTCCCAACCCACCAACCTACCCGAATTGACACCTCTAATTTACTATATGTTTGCTTGTTTCGGGATATAGTATTTTGAGACCGAAATTTTCTGTTTTATAATACATTTAATCTCTGCAACAAGTTTACATATAAAACTAAAGTTGATCAATGAGATTCAAATCTTCGATCGAGCTACAATCTAGTTGATAATTATTTTTCATGGATTCATTCCTTATTAAACTTTGAGTTTTTTAATTAGATATCGAAAAAAGTGATATATTTTAAAAAGCGTTTATAGAATTTTGTGGAAAATATTTCGAAATCAAAGTAATTTTTCTCCAAAATAACCATATATGTTAACTTGATTTTTAAAACCTAAATGCATACTTATAAAAAAACATTTTAAATTTTCCAAACAAATGCATAAAAATTTAAAACCTTTAAAAAACGTACTCATTAATCAATAAATTTTTAATTATGCATACTTAAAAATTAAATGACGTTGAATTTGTAACTATACAATCAAATCTAAACAAAAAATTTTGTGTGTGTATATATTTTACTTCCAAAATTAATGTAATGTGCGATCAAATGTTTATCAACATTGGCTCATGAAGGATTGTTCAAGTTTGTGGAGTAGGTGAACGTTTGATTAATGATTAG
>NW_027353469.1:0-876 GCF_012295235.1 Primulina huaijiensis
TTCAGTGTCAATATAAGCAACCTTCCCATTGCCACCTCTCATGTTTGTAGGAAGCTGCAAAATTATATGATCGAACAATCAAAACAGATTTCACTTCCAGTAATGCAGAGAATTCAAAAACAACAATCATATATAGGAACAAACTGATAGAAGGTGAAGATGCACCATTCAGATTTCAATTTGTGCATTACATCTCTTTACAAGCTATTAGGAAGAAAGGCACAAGACTGACTTCACTATTATATCACCTGAGTGGAAACACAGAGTGTATGCGCCAGTTGTGTTTTTCCGGACCTGAGTTAAATTATTGATTTAGCAATTTAGAAAGAAAGTAATTTAAACAGCTCGATTTCATTGGTTGGTGAAGTTTTATTATATATATCAAGTTGGAAGAACAATGGCCTAATTGTCACCTGAATTCCCCAAAAGCTTCTGTAATAGCCAGAGTTTCTATACCACCTTCACAAAGCACGGTCAAATGTGAATTATTTCACAGAAATTCAATGAACACAAATCTAAGTGAAAATTAATACTTGAAGATTTCGATAGTTACCCCCTAGCAGTTCATCTAGAGCTTGGCTTCCAGTTGTGATGCGAACTACTGATTTTCTCTACACACTCATAAATAGTTAACTATCAACCTCTAAACAATTTTTTGTTAGTTGATACTTGAAACTATTCCACAAAGAACACCAAGAAACTAAAAATCTCACTTTCAGCAGAGCATCACTTCCAGTGATATAACCGAAGTTCTGAAAGTAAGGGGAAAATAACAGAATCAGGACGCAACAGAAGTATCCAAATGTGGACTACAATTGTATAATGAAAGCGCTAACCACTATTTTCTCTACTGCTTCGCAGATCTTATCAACTTTT
>NW_027353470.1:0-877 GCF_012295235.1 Primulina huaijiensis
ATGAACGCATCAATATTCAAATGAGAGCAACTAAATTATGACAAGTACGATAAACTTCCAAAAATCGAATTATTATTGAAGAAAAATTACTCTGTTTGAGTGGGACCTAAGGGTTGGGATTTGACGTACTTTTGTCACATAATCGAATTCAGAAACACGTTGAAATAATATTTTCTACTAATACAATTTTATAAAGTTTCTAATTGAAAACTTAATAATGGTTCCACAAGCAATCGAGGTCTATTGAACAAGTTGACATATCTGCAAATTTTTGGTCCTCAAAAGGCATGAATCCAACCTCAAGATTGCCACTTTCCTGTAAGAATCCTGGCTTAGCATGTTCCTTCATGCTTGGTCCATTATTCTCCAGCAAAAGCTTTAGTATGGACTGATCTTGGATCATGGTCGAATCCGGGTAATGCGTATTGTGATGAAATTGAGACGAAATGTAAGATTTTGGAGTTGATACTTGGGAGGAATGAGATGCAAGTGGCGAAAAGTTTGAATGATCCTCCGTTTGAGTGGAGAAGCAAGGCAAGTTCGACCCTTGGGCTTCGGAGAATCTCCTTGCCTGGTTCTCATCATAAGATATCTCCATCAGTGAAGGTAAAGCCGAGGACTGTGAGTCTGCACCGTGATCGAGACCGGATACGTGGATCTTCTTCACACCAGAACTCTTCTTGAAGATTCTGCATATCACCCATTCATTCTGCAAAAATTCAAATAGAGAAGAAATATTAGACATAAGTAACCAAGAATCATACAAAAAAACAGGGGGAAACCGAGGCTGCTTGGACCTTAGCACTTTTAGGGAGATTGCACATGGAATTGATCTTGCCCTCCAGTCTATATTCATGCATAACCCAGTCACTCTTTT
>NW_027353471.1:0-877 GCF_012295235.1 Primulina huaijiensis
GAAAACGTTACCGGATGGTCCAAATGCACGTCAAAGGTGTTACCTTATTGGTAGACTGAGGAAGGCAGTAAAATGGGCTACCCTTTTCCAAGAGCTGTGCTCCATCAAGGGAGATTCAAGGACGTCTCTTGAAGCAGAGGTTTGATATCATGAGTTTCTAAGACTTGAATTATTTCTATTTGGTGTCCTACAACTGGAAACAGTTTAATGACTTTACATTGAACGACAATATTCATTCTTTTCTTGCACACCGTAACTTATTTAGTGCTGTTGATTTCCTTCTCTGATGATAGCTTTCCTTTTTATCATCCATGAACTTAAAATAGGTCCCTGCTTTTTAGCAGCTGTAAAATGATGAAACATTGGTTATAAATTATTGAAAAAATAAAAAGAATTGTATTGTCTGTGTTGTGATCTCTCTTTGAAAGTTGAAGATGCTCATCTAGCTATGTTGAAGCAATCTGAAGTAGCTGAGATCTAAAAGTGGATATGAGAACGTTCATCCATCAACAACCACCTAGCAGTTCATTTGAGATGCAGTCTTTCACTCTTTTGGTAAAACATATCCAAGTAGTCCTTTCATAACGTTGTAGTTGTCATTATGTCAATAGCATCATGATGAATTGTGCACGATATGTTCACAGAGCTACTTAACAGCATGTTAAGACAGTGACACACCACCATCTTTGTCTGTGTCAACATCTCTAGGGATTCCAAATCTTTGCTAATTTTCTCTTTCATTAGTTTTATTAATGCCTTAGTCACAAAATTTGCTCATCTTCCGGGAGTTAAATTTCACAAAATCTGAGATTTCTGTCAGAGCTAATTTTGTTCCTAATTTTTAGGCCTATGCTTCGTATATGAAAGGGAATTTGTT
>NW_027353472.1:0-878 GCF_012295235.1 Primulina huaijiensis
TAACCAATCGTTAGCTTGTAGGACACCTACTCTAACATAATGTCCTTATGTCAAATCCAACACCCTAAATACATATGAGGGCCATGAGGTCCATGTATTTTGATATGGATTTTACAACCCCAAATATATTGGTGTCGTTATCTAAAAGTACTACCCTTCTACCGGATTTGAAAGTATTCAAATTTGGACCTCACAATCCCAAATACATACATCGGGGTCGTTTGATCTGATTTACCAGATTCGAATTTTCCCAAACCTTGAACTCTTGGCGTAGATTTATCCGTGGCACGCGCTCCTTGTGGTGTGTGGTCGTTAAATTATCACTAGTTACGTGTATATTTAAAAGTTTCGATTAATGTGGACATTGTAACTTGTGAAGTACAATAAATATGATATAAATTTATTTCAGTAAATTTGTGTGTGTGTGTGTGTCTATATATATATAGACACACACACACACACAAATTTACTGAAATAAATTTATATCATATTTATTGTACTTCACAAGTTACAATGTCCACATTAATCGAAACTTTTAAATATACACGTAACTAGTGATAATTTAACGACCACACACCACAAGGAGCGCGTGCCACGGATAAATCTACGCCAAGAGTTCAAGGTTTGGGAAAATTCGAATCTGGTAAATCAGATCAAACGACCCCGATGTATGTATTTGGGATTGTGAGGTCCAAATTTGAATACTTTCAAATCCGGTAGAAGGGTAGTACTTTTAGATAACGACACCAATATATTTGGGGTTGTAAAATCCATATCAAAATACATGGACCTCATGGCCCTCATATGTATTTAGGGTGTTGGATTTGACATAAGGACATTATGTTAGAGTAGGTGTCCTACAAGCTAACGATTGGTTA
>NW_027353473.1:0-878 GCF_012295235.1 Primulina huaijiensis
TTTATTATTGAAGTATATTTTATTCCAATGAACTATACCTTAAAAATTTAAAAATATCATATTGCATTATTTTATGTTTTATATGATTTCACTACCTCAATACATTCTGATATACGAAAAAATACAATATAAACTATGTACTCCGAAAAATGAATCTGAAAATATATCAAATTCTTAAAAAAAAAAAAATTATAACATATGTTTTAAAATATTCTTGTTTTAAAAAAAATTATAGAAAAAATGTATCCAGTGGACTAAGCTCATTTACCCACGGCCCAAATAGCTTTTCTTGGCCAACATGAGCTAAACGCCCCTTCTTCCTCATACATTACTCAGTACGGAAAAAGATAATCCAATCGATATTATCTCACGTGCTCTCCACCGACCAACTTCCAAATCTTTTCGATTTTCTTTTGTATATTAATCACAATGTGTTGGAAGGTTTTCTGAAACTGACGAGGAAAAAGAGAGCGTTTGAAGAATGGGAGAGGTCGAATCACATGTATATGATTAGTATGAAGATGGTCACTTCAGAAACGTTCATGGTACAATGTCTAGTGACATCGTTATGGCTAAGGCTTACTTTCAGGGCCACGAAAAGAAGTTTACTAAAAGTGAAAAGTTTGAAATTGGTACACTTTTGGCAAGCATCGTCTCAATGAGGTTAAGTTATAAGTGAAACATCAGGAAGTAAATTATAGAAATGTCTCATCTTGCTTCAAGTTTGAAAGCACTTGTGGGGCCCTTAGCTCCTAATCGTGATTACAATGCAATTTGATTATGATTAATTAATCACAGCGGAAAACGAGTTAAAATTTTCTTTACAATGAGTTCAAAATATCTCATCTATGATTTGAATACTAAAAAAAAATAGTATT
>NW_027353474.1:0-878 GCF_012295235.1 Primulina huaijiensis
CAATACACTTCCGATGGACTTTATTTTCCGCATTAGCTTGATAGTAAAAGTTTAAAGGATTTTGTTAATGATGTAATTAGAGATTTTATGTTTTATTTTGAAGTTAGTATGATCATGTTAAAAGGTTGGAGCTGAATTGTGTTAATTGACGATTTAGGGATTTTTATGCACTTGAGATAATGTTAATTTATTTTGATTTATGGGAATGATAATTTATTTTAATTAGTAATTTTTGAAATAATGTTTGTAAAAAAAATTAGTAGGATTTTAAAGTTAAAAAGTAGAGGGCATTTCAAGTTGTTACTAGGAGACATTTATTTTGGGACCAATTGAAAATATGTATTAGGATTATGTAGTACGTTTTATTAGGTAAACAATTTATGATTTTATGGATGCTAGGTTCGGTAGACTATGAGATTTTTGGGAATAGATGGAACAAAAACTTCATGGATCAATTTTCAAGTTCCAATATAAAAATTATTTTTTTGGGTCAATGATTAACCTTGTGAGTATTAAGTTCAGGAAAAAAAAAAACGCTGAACACTTAAATTGAGATATGTAAGACGTTAAATTATCTTGACTACAGTAAATTAAGGAATGACATTTCCAAGATAAGAAAATTACTCTAATTTTTTTCGGGATAACAAATAGATAACTACCTTACAAAAAATAAGTCGTAGAACATAGATAGGTATCGAGTAAAGAGTAGCATAATAAGTTTCCATTTATATGATACTAAGAGTAAATTATATTAGAAGGTGGATAAAGATTTTCTTCCATATGGAATTAAGATTTTTGTAAGTGTAAGGTCATAAAACATTATCTTGAATTCCGAGGTTACATATAAGTGTTTGATTTTATAGCGGGATTTAGAATGA
>NW_027353475.1:0-879 GCF_012295235.1 Primulina huaijiensis
TTCTTCAATATTCTCTCCCAGTGTCACAGATTCGTCAAGATCGTCATCCCGGTCCTCTTCAATTTCATCAAACTCGCGCTCTGGATCGGAAAGAATCAAGCGATCTGCATCTTCCCTGGATTTCAAAAAAAACTTGAATCCACAAGCCGTAAAGAGGGACGGTGAAAAGTGTGGGTGTACAGTTGGAATGTGCATGTTTTTTATCTGTTTGGTCGCTTTGGTTTTTTGGGGTAAGGTTTTTGCCATTGTGACATGCACTTCAGCATGCCTTTTCCTTGCTCCCTGCCGCCGCCGGCTGGAAAGCGCAGCCAGTAGCGTCGACTTGTCGCTAAACTACGTCATCGACTCAGAGGAGAACAAGAAAAGGGTTATCATGGAAGGGTTGCTGGAAAGGAATCGTCCCAGGGTCCTACAGCCGTGAATTTTCTTGTGTTCGAGCGAGAAGATATACGTGTTTCAACTTGGGGTAAAAAAAACAATTTCAAGTACTAGTAGTGATGCGTGCGAGTGTGTAAAATTTTTTAATGTATAATTTTGTTTACTTAGATTCTTGAAAGTTGTGGGAACATATGTAATTATAAGAGGGAATTGTACGCGTAAATTATCTTCGCTAATTTTTGTTATTTCAGTCACCTTCACCCAGGGGCTAGTTTACAAATGCCTTAATTGTATAAACTTTTGTATCTCATTAACAATACATATGGAAAATAAAATTGTGTTCTTTGTAGCTTGATTCCTCTCTCCATACGTGTATGTTTAGTTTGCTTGGTTCCGTGTAACTCGTAAATTTTACATTAATATATGTCAAAAACTTGTGTGAGACGGTCTCACAGATCGTATTTTGTAAGACGGATCTCTTATTTGAGTCATCCATGAAAA
>NW_027353476.1:0-879 GCF_012295235.1 Primulina huaijiensis
ATTTTGATTATAGATTATAGTTTTATTGTTAACAATGAAATAATAGATCATTTCATAATTTAGTTACACAAAGTAGAATGAATTCAAATTATATCAATATTGGGTGAATTTGAAATTTATCATAATTAATTTGAAACATTATATACGTTAGGGTGTAAACGAATCGAACTTATTTGCGAGCTTTTCGAGTCGTCTTGATAAATATTTGATTCGTATTCGAATTTATCAAACTCAAGCCGAATTCGAACACGTTCGAACTTTTTTCGAACCGAACTCAGGCCAAAATTATTTTATTCGATAGTTCGCGAGCTTTAATATTTGATTAATATAATATTATTATATATTGAATATATATACGTTTCGAGCTTTCGATCCTACATTCTTGGACCTTAATATCCGAGCAATAGGCAGAATAGCTCGCGGATATATTCTTATAACATTTCGACCCTAACGCAAATTAGAACTTCATTTCGAGTCGAACTTGAGCCAAAAAGTCTAAAATTTTCGAGCTTCAAATATAGCTAGAACTCGAATATACTTAATTCGAACCGAATTTGAACCTTAAATTTTTACTAATATTCGTCTCGATTAGATTCTTTTACACTCCTAATTTATATGCAAGTGATGGATTGCAGTTCATGGTCTTTCTTATCTAAATACATTTGACCTTTGAAATCCATGGATATGAAATTCATGAATCCAAGTGCAACCTTAGAGAAACTAACTTTGGTGTGATCGGTGAAGTTTTTTGTGTTGTAGTTAGGGGTATAAACAAATCGAGCTGGTTCGCGAGCTTTCGAGCCGCCTCGATAATTATTTGATTCATATTCGAAATTATCGAACTCGAGCCAAACTTGAACATCTTCGAAATTTTTTTGA
>NW_027353477.1:0-550 GCF_012295235.1 Primulina huaijiensis
AAGTCGTGCGTCGATGTTATGAATGGGTAGTGAGTGAGGAGGGAACAAGAGCGCGTGTGGAGGTTAACATGATTAGGAAAGGAAGAAGTGGGTGACTTGGTCTTGTTGAAGGTACAAGAAGAGCAGAGGGGAAAGATGGACCCAGAGTGGGAGGGTCTTTTCAGAGTGATTGAAAAATTTAATTCTAGAGCTTATTAATTGGAGAATGCTCAAGGCAAGGCTTTAAAGAGGTCCTGGAATGCTTACCACCTTAGGAAATATCATTCTGGATTTTATCATTGATGTATTTCATCTTTGAATTTTCCAATGTAAACTGTTTGAATTCAATAAAATCAATTTCTTCTTTTCAGTTAGTGAATTATGTTGTATTATGAAAGTGAGAAAACTGTATTTTCCTACGAAGTCATCGCCTAGTAGAGGAGCAGAGTGGAGGAGAAAAATTTTATTTTTCTACTAAGACATCGTCTAGTAGAGAAGCAGAGTGAAGGAGAAAAATCAAATTTTCCTACTAAGACATGGCCTAGTAGAGGAGCAGAGTAAAGGAGAAAAA
>NW_027353478.1:0-879 GCF_012295235.1 Primulina huaijiensis
ATGAGATATTTGAGTAGAAAAATATTTGATTGATGATGTGGATTAGGTCCACAAATATTTGAAGGAAATATCTTTCTTATCGCAGATGGCCTAAGAAACTAGCCAATATTTAGTTGAGTAGTATTCTAGACGTGAAGTCTCTACTTTTTTCTTGATTCAATCCTGGGTTCAGGTTATTTTTACCTGTTGGTAGCGTGAAATTATCAATTATTATTGAATAAATAACTCATAACAAAGTTTCTATGTTACTTGGATTTGGTGGTTGGTCCTGAAGGACAGTGTTCTTGATGGAAGTTTTGAATCATTTTTTTGTTCGTTCCTTATCTTGTTCAATTGAGTTTATAATCAGTTTATTAAGTTTTTTCTTCAATTCCGTCCAAATTTGTTTTCCCAAGTTTTCTTTATTCAACTTCTCTCGGGACAGATGATTGTTTGTTATTTGAGAATTTTAACTCTTTATGTTGGCGCCGATATTGTTTGTCGTCATGCCTCCAGTCATTACTTAAATGGGGTTTTATAAATATAAATAAGATGAGTAAATTTGAGATCCATTCGTCAAATAATTCTGAAATGAAATAAATTCACCAATCCAAATATAAACTATTGAAGGTTGGCCTTATGGCTATGAGAGGTGCAATCTTATGAACCAAACCAAAGAAAAAGAGCAACTTTTTATATTTTCCCTAGGTGTTCTTATGGAAAATTAGATCAATCAATGCGATTAACTTTCATTCAGTTGTATTATACAGCTGCTGCATGTACTTTGCTTTGGGAAAATAGCTCCAAAATTGCTGTACTGCTCGTTCTGTTCAAAACAGTTCAAACCACTCAAAAAATTAAAGTGCAAATTTCACGTGTAACTCAGTTTTAGATCCTGCT
>NW_027353479.1:0-880 GCF_012295235.1 Primulina huaijiensis
AAATATATGTATATGTATGTATGTATGTATTGAGTCAAGCTTATATTAACTATTAGCATATGGAACAGTGGATTTGAGACGATGTATTTCAAAAATTTTGATTTCAAATTACTTGAATTGTTTGGATCGACAAAATTGAAGTTAATTTCAAATCCATTCGACATCAGCTTATGCAATTTCAATAATAATTGTGATGGATTTCAAATACATCCATCTCGAGTGTCATTCGAAATTCATCGTTCGAATCCTTCACCAAATCAATTGTCTCAATTCTAATAAAATGCATCGATTCAAGCGCAACCTATAAAATTAATTGATTTTTTTTTTGAAAAATAAAAAAATAGAAGTTCACAGGTCATATGTCTTAGCTTTCAATTTTTTAACCTCTTTTAAAATATATATTCTCCATCTAAACATCAGTTTTTTGAAAAAAAGAAAAAAGAAAAAAGAGAAGAAAATACTTTAGGGAATAGAACTTCTCCATCCAAATATATATAATAGGATCTTGATGTTATAATACAAGCTCGCACATCAATTGCATCGCAAGTATGGACATTGTTGTACCTCAACCATCTTCTCCTACTAATTACATCAAATTATAGCTCGTGGAATATCATGTGTAGCCTCGTTTTGATAAAAATAAAAAATCGGCGTCTTAATTAATTTGTAAAAATTTATGGAAATTAAATCTTTTTAAATCATTCGACAATCTAAATGGACGACGAACATCATATTTAATTTGATCACTCTACTAGCAGAGACATATTTTGCTCTTCGACGTGTATTCTAAGCTCATATTTCTTTAGATTGTTATGAATCCCACATATACAATGTATGATAGGCACACACACACACACACACACACACACACACACACACA
>NW_027353480.1:0-880 GCF_012295235.1 Primulina huaijiensis
ACACGCAACGCGTGTGCCTCGATAGCTAGTATCTATTAAGATTCTCTTACATACTTCAATCCTTCAATAAATACTGTTTTGTTGGGTTGAGTTGTTCTTCAATCTTCTTTCTACTTTTTTCTCTTCTGATATGATCTTCAAAAGAATTCTATTTTTGTCCTTCATGAATGATGTGCACTTTAGAAACAATAGTATGTCCATTTGAAGATTCTGTACAATTTTTGATATTGAAATTGTTGTATTCACCTTGTTGGTCATTTTTAGAGATCGAGCTGATTTTTTTGTTGATCGCCCTAGTTTGACCTGCTGGTTTAGTCTGTTGGGTTGACCTATTTATCTACCAGTTCTATTGATGTATGCTAAGCTGAATCAGGCAGATGTTATTTTGTTGAATTTTCTGCTATGATGGATTCGAGTTTCAGATTTTCTCAAAACTTTTAGCTTTTGATTTATCTACTACACTTTTGATAGCGACATAATAACAATTTTTGTTATTATCAAAAGTAAAATTGCTAATATTTGTGCGACCAACATATTATTACAATTTTAATTAGAAAAATCTAAACTAAAAGATTAATTTTAAAAAAATTTCGAGTCATACTGTCGAATGGTTGGCAGTTTAAAAAAGAAATAGAAAAATATCAGTCGATTGCCACATCTCTATATTCTAGATATTTTTTTTTTAATTTTAAATAAACGACAATAATTGAGATGTCGAATTGGCCAAAGTCTGCAGAAATGACAAGTTATATACTTATAATATGCTTTTGTTAACCACTAATAATTCCGTAAACATTGTTTATTTAATTAAAAAAATTTTGAAGTTTTTTTTCATAAAAGGGATTGAACCGGAAAATTGCATAATAAGATTAAAAAAAAA
>NW_027353481.1:0-881 GCF_012295235.1 Primulina huaijiensis
GTGGGGCGTGACTATATATGTATTTAAAATTTGTAACCGATTTCATAAATTCCTTTCAATTGTTAAACTAATTCCTCCTATTTAATTAAATACCTTTTATCCTATTCTTGTGTATATAAATTCTTGGAAAAAAAATGTATTACCTCGTGGAAAAATATAATAAAAATTTGTCACTGATTTCTTAAATTCCTTTCCAGAGAATTAAGAGCGAGAATGAAGTGGAAGACATGGAATAAAGACTGTTTTGGAATTGCTAGAAGTCTTCCAAGATGACTCCATAGCATGTTATGGATGCTTGGAGATTTTTGTTACTGTTTACAGAGACTGGCAACACCTCCCTCAATTTTGGAAAAAAATATATTATATAACTAAATATAATAAAAGTGTAATAATAAACAGGGAAATGAGATAATAGGGAGTCAATTGCGTTCTAAATCGAAAAAAGAGAGTCACCTAGTTTTGACTATTTTGCCCATAAAAATAAAAACTTAAATTAATCAAAATAAAAACTCCACCCCAAATTCAACCCATAATAAAGATTTACTCCAAACTCCACCCCAAATGCGTAAAAATCGACCCAAATATGAAAATATCGACCCAGATGTGAAAACTAAACCCAAATGTGAAAAACTCGATTCAAATGTGAAAATTTGACTCAAATATGAAAAACTCGACACAAAATATAACCAAATATGAAAAGTTCGACCCAAATTTGAAAAACTCGACTCAAGCGACCTAAAATCGACCCAGATGTGAACAAATCCGACTCAGATATAATATTTATATAATTATATCAATAACGATCGAATCTGGATTGTGTTAAAATGTGATATTATTTTTTATTTTATTTTGACAAAAATGTGTAAAGATCATTTTGTCCT
>NW_027353482.1:0-881 GCF_012295235.1 Primulina huaijiensis
CCTGCAATATATATCCTTCCTGCGACAAAACATACCATCAAATCTAATAGAGTTGAATTTTAAGAAACTTCTTATCGGCATTTGACCCAAAACCCGCGAAAATCACTGATTAACCCAAATATCAATTCCTCAAAATTCGAAATTCACCTTCAAAAAATCAAAAATTGCAATTTAACCCCTTAAAGTTTCGAAAATTGCACATGGGTCCTTCAAATTTTCAAAAATAGCAACATAACCCCACTCTTAATTTCTAATTTAAGTCACAAAAATTTTGATAATTTTCGAAAATGTCTCAATTAAATCCTTAAATTATAGAAGTTACGAAAATAGCTCAAACTAGGTAGAACATGCATCTTAATTCTTTCTATGTTATCGATCCCAACAGTCAATCCTCATACCAATCATACAAATAGAGGCAATCAAAGCGATAAACAAGTAGACTTAATTGTAAAAGTTACCAGGGATCAGTGTAGAGTCGGGCTCCGCCTCAGCCTCCTCGGCATGCATCACATATGCCCTGTCGTTAGTGGGACCCTTGTTCTGAGGGCAATCTGCAGCCTTGTGTCCCTCCTGTTTGCATACGAAGCACCTGTAGGTGCCCCGCATGCATTTGCCATAATGATATTTGTTGCACTGTGGGCATGGTGGTCCTCCATCCTGCCTAGGAGCCTCTGGTGCCTGGGGTGGTTACTGCTGTCCTGGACCCCTCTCCTATACCTGCTGTCTAGATGGCCCTGTAAACTGCTTCTTCTGTGGATGTGCACTGGAGTGGGCCTGATGCCACTTCCTCTACACCTCAAAATCTATGTCTCGCAGTGCCTGCTTTGCCTGGAAAGCGCAAGCAGTGGCCTCATCATAACTCGCCGGCCTCATCAGCATGA
>NW_027353483.1:0-881 GCF_012295235.1 Primulina huaijiensis
CGATTTCTTGTTTTGACTATTTTCCCTTTGGATTTTCAAGTACTAGTTGGATATTTATTTTAAAAATGGTACAAAAGTATTTTATGTATATGTATAGACCGAAGACGTGAGAATTTTTTTTTTTCTAGCACGTTTTAAGAAAACGATTAAGCAGACGTTTCGGGCATGCATAATATACATGTCTCACCTTGAGGGGGAGTATTGAGTATATATGTAGAAAAATAAGTGTGAGGAAAATGACGGCGTGTAGTGCTTTGGCTTACTTAGTTCAGTCATTAGTACACTTGACAAAAAATATTTAAGTACATTACACCTGTAATATGCGTTCTTTTTTTTTTCTTCAATAAAAAAAAAAATAAAACTTCCGCATCAATGGAGTTTCTTCCTTTTTCTAATAACCAAAAAGGCCAAAAATAATAATAAAGGCCAAACGCTTTTTGTTCTTGCTTTTCTTTGGGGTATGGTGTTGGGCAATGTGAGTCAACTTAATGGAAGGGATCAATTTGCATCTCCGAAGTTTGTGGAGATTGATCTTTTTGTATATCCCTATGAACTGATTTCTGCCTTTTGATCGTCTAATTAGGTCCATGATTAGAGACTGTTTTCCTTGTTTTGGTTGAACTAGTAATCACAAACAATTTCTTCGTTGAGACTAGATCATCCGAATTTTCAAAATCTGAAGTCGATGCAGCAGCGGGGGGCGCGGCCATGGAATAAAGTGATTGGCCTTAATTTTTCCACCAAATCTAATGTGATGGCCGAAACTTTCTTTTGAAGGAGAAGAGGGATTTGGAAATTTTGTGTGCTAGTATTATGTGCAAAAATTGTCTCTTGTCATATAACCCCTTATGGTATATCTGTAACGTCCCGAAAATTTAAAG
>NW_027353484.1:0-881 GCF_012295235.1 Primulina huaijiensis
TTTTGCATGAAAAATATTTATGTTCGATTAGTTTAACGATAGAACAAATATTACAAAAGTTTTGATGATTTTACGCTTGTTTATTAAACGTTATGATTTTCAAGGGATATTCTGCCAACTTAAGATGATATATTGACAGAAAATGGATGTTTTAGGAATGAAATGAGGGCTGGACATGAGCTGGCAGGGGCTCTGCACTTGGAAGGGTAGAAACCTAAGGTTTCCTACGTGTACTAGGTGATCAAGAGCTCGGCTAAAGGCTTGGTTGTGTGTGGCTCGGCCAGGGTTGGTCTAGGGCTTGGTGAGGGACCTGACTAAGGGCTAGGAAGAGTCCTATCATGGCTAGGACTCAAAGGCTGCTGTAGGGGAAGAGTCAATGCTGTACTCTTCCCCATGCGCGATTAGGAAGCCACGGGCAAGGGGGCTCACGGTGGTTTGTGGCTGGATTAGGTTGAGTCTGAGGCTGGTCCAGGGACAGTTAGGAGGGTGTGTGATCGGTGGTTGATAAGCTAGGAGAATCCTAGTAGAACTAGGACTCCAACCAAAACAAGGAAACGACCGCGGGCTTAGTGCACGTGCATGTGGTTCTTGCATGGGTAAGGACTGGTTAGATGGGTCAAGCATGGTCAGTAGGGTCCATAAGAGGTCTGGTCATGGGATGGATCGAGGTGGCTCAGCCATGGTTCAAGGAAATCGAGAGTTGGCTTGAGATGGAAGCTAGGGTGTTCAAATTATGGCTAGGAAAAAGAAAAGGGTTCGAACCTTGGTCCAGGGGGGACGGTTCATGGTTCACGAGGTTATTTTAGGAATAAAAAGTTTATGTTTAAAATTTGAGAAAAAAATATTAAAGTTTGAATTAATTCGGGAATTAAACGCTTCAC
>NW_027353485.1:0-882 GCF_012295235.1 Primulina huaijiensis
AAAACTGCAATTTCACCAATCATTCAGGTTTCGGCTTCTTGATTACATGGCAACTTCTTTAATAGAGTCTAGAATACAACAAATTATAGGAGTTTATCTCAAAATATATGTTCCAAATATTTGTGCATGTTGTATTTGGGCCTTGATATTTTTCATAACTTAAAATTTTTAAATTGGGCTTTAATAAAAAAAATAAACCCTATCCCAGAAAAATATTGATAGGCCCGCTCTAGTAGTAGAGCCTGATTTCCTAACAAAGCGAAGGAACCAAGAATTGGCGGGACAGCTCAGGCCCAAACATGACCTCCAACCAATTAGTGGCCCAATATTAAAAACGTTCAACATGCTATTTTCGAAGACAGAACAATATATTTTTGGTAAATTAGAAAATTTGTAATAAAATCTAATGTAAAAATGACTATTATACGATATAATATATTTAATAAAATCTCAGATCGATTTAGGCTTGTATTTGGACAGTTCGATGAATTTAAAATTCACTCTACATCAAGTTCAACATTTCAATAGTAATTGCAGTATATTTTAATTATAGTCAAATTTAATATCATTGGATATATATTCTCCTAGTCAATTATATTCTTTCAAATCAAATTCAACGATTGAAGCACATTTATATTTTAATTATAAGAATAAGAATATTCCCGAAGATATATGTTACTTTTATTATTATTATTATTTTAATTTTTTAGATGAACTCTTCCAATATAATTCTTATAATGATATATATCTATGAATTTAAGCTTAAACTATAATTCACTCACATGTCTAGCTTCGTGTCGTCAAAGTCTCGTGAACCTTGCATCATGCTCTATCAAATGGGTATAAGTCAATCATCAAGACTATAACATAAGATACAATAAT
>NW_027353486.1:0-268 GCF_012295235.1 Primulina huaijiensis
TGTGGAAGACTAGCCAAAAGTGCCCCGAAGTGTGTCGTGTATACCCTCATTCTCTCACTGACACATGTTAGGAGAATGAGCATAACGTTTTACTCAGACCTTTAAATGACCTAAAATTAATTGGAGATTCAAGCCAAGACATACGGCTACAACTTTCATGTTTACCACTTTTTCAGATTATGAACGGAAAAGTCGTTTCTGGAGCAATCTTTGATGACGTAACGCGCAGAGACAGAACAGGTGGCGCTCGAGCGGTAGAAAATTACCG
>NW_027353487.1:0-884 GCF_012295235.1 Primulina huaijiensis
AAGAAGCCGACTGAAGACATGTTTACTGAAGAAATGAGCTTAAAGGATTGGGTGCTTAAAGCATTACAAGAGAACATAGTAACTGAAATTGTTACCTCTGGTTTACTCGACCAAGAACACCAACATTTTTCTGCAAAGAAGCAATGCGTCTTATCTATTTTTTACTTGGCAATGAAATGTTTAGCCATTTCACCCGAGAATCGAATCAACATGACAGAAACAGTGGTCATACTCAAAAAGACTAAATCCTCATTTCTAAGAAGCACAACGTAGAAAATAGTCGTTCCTAGCAAGCACATTTGAGTATATTGACGATTTCAATACACACATCATAAATTATTATGAATGTTTTCATGCTTTAATGTTTTGACCTTTTTTAAATGTCTAAAACTATTGCCACATATGTTCTCAGATTCTTTAGTTTATAAGAAAATTGTAATATATAGTTTTACAAATAGAGGTTTGTTGTTAAAGAAACATTTGAGTAAGCTAAGAACTATTTATTTATTTTCATTTTTTTGAGTTGAGTAAGCTAAGAATTATTAGACAAGTTTACCCAAAAACTCCACACAAATTAAAATAATAAGTTTTATTGGACTGAACAATAAAACCTAGATAACTATATCATAATCAATTTTTTATATACTTTAATTTTATTTTTATTTGGATTTATTTTTGAAAATGATACATTCGCAATCCATTAATAAATTTTATGATTTAATCTAAGATAATTTTTTCCCTAACGCAAATCTTTACTGCTATGATGATATAATTCCCCAAAGAAACCACAATTAAGATGGATGCTCATTGAATGAGGCTGTATAGCCCAATTTCAGTATACGTGAAACCCATGCATTCATTTAAATGATAAATCATTATTTTAA
>NW_027353488.1:0-885 GCF_012295235.1 Primulina huaijiensis
ACCAAATCAGTACGATTAGGTTGTCCCATTGAACCTAGTTCTTGGAATCTCTAGTCAACATAGATTGGGTTTTCTTCGCATCAATTTATTCCATAGGCATAATCCACATTCCTCTAGACGATTTCGCAACCAACTCTCTGTTTAATCCTTTAGTTTGCGGATTCACTATATTATCTTTTGACTTTACATAATCAACAGAGATAACTTCAGTTGAGAGTAGTTTTCTAATGGTATTGTGTCTACAACGTATATTCATAAACATACCATTACACATATTATTCTGTGTCATTCCAATCGCAGATTGGCTATCACAATGTATACATATAGTCGACATATGTTTTTCTCATCTTGGAACATCTTCTAAGAATTGATGCAATCATTCAGCATCTTGAGTACATTTGTCAAGATCTATAAACTCAAATTTTATCGTGGATCTGGCTATTACAGTTTGTTTAAAAGATTTTCATGCAATTGTTGCACCTCCTAAAGTGAACACAAATCCACTTGTAGATTTGGAGTTTTTCATATCAGATATCCAGTTTGCATCACTTTATTCTTCAATAAAAGCAAGATATCTGATATAGATCAATGCATGATCACGAGTGTACCTTAAGTATCTTAGGAATCTGACAACCAAGGATAATGATTCCTAACAACCACCACTGAAATCCATCACAAATGCTCGCACAATGTCCTTGAGTGTCTGAATGTTCCTCTCTGATTGACCATCTGTTTGTGGGTGATAGGCAGTACTCATGCCCAATTTTGAACCCAAAACTGATTGCCAACTATTCCAAAACTTAGTGGGGTGTATTCAATTCATAGTTTTGATGAATTTTGATGACTTTTTCAAATGATAGACTTTTATGAATTTGATATATTTTT
>NW_027353489.1:0-886 GCF_012295235.1 Primulina huaijiensis
AGTCAATAAATTCTCTAGCCAACCTCTGACTTGTAGGGAATCTACTCTAATATATGATGTACAAAGGAGCTACCATGGTAGGGTTTCTATAAATGACGTTTTTCAACATGTTTAAGGGTAATGAGATGCATGTTTAAAGGCTGGACAAGATAGAACACCTTGATGAACGAAAATTTGATTTACATGGACTAGGGTTTCGTCTTTGGGTCGCTAGAGGGGCACGGCTCATAGCTATTGTAGGGTTACATCTAGGAGACCTAAGGGGATGGTATGATGGTCCTAGGGTGGTTGCATGAGGGATGGTTCGAAGGCGAAGGGCGGTGGCGTGAGGCTTGGGCTCCCATGACTTGTAACAATATGGTTTGGGGGCAGTGGATTCCAGGCTTGTTAAGTTCTGTCTAGCAGGTTCCCAAGGGTTCGGTCATGGTCCTAAGATGGTCAGCTAGGGTCTGGTT
The DNA here is from genome assembly GCF_012295235.1 of Primulina huaijiensis. Classification (NCBI taxonomy): domain Eukaryota; kingdom Viridiplantae; phylum Streptophyta; class Magnoliopsida; order Lamiales; family Gesneriaceae; genus Primulina; species Primulina huaijiensis. The sequence goes on from NW_027353489.1 coordinate 456, forward strand.
TGGTCGGCCAAGGGCTAGGGCAGAATGAAATTATGGTTTTGGCAAGTTAGTGTTTTGGGAATTATGGCAGAATTTTCCAGCAGGGGTCTAGGCATGTTCAAAGGTTCTAAAGAGCTTGAATTGGGTCAAGTTTGGTAAAGTTTGGTTTAAGTTTCAGGTCGATTCGGGTCAAAACCGAGACATATGTTTATGTTTTAAAAAGAATTGGGAAATTAGTCGAGTAGCGTAAGTTTACATCTAAGAAATATTTGTGGGTGTATTTTAATGTGTTATGTTGAGTTTGGATGGATTCGGGTCGTCGTTTTATAGTCCAAGAGTAAATTGGTAAAGTTAGGGTTTCAAGGGCAAAACGGTCTTTTTACACTTGAAAAATTTCAGATATCCTTTCAGTGTCCTGAATGCTGTAATGAATGTTAAAATGTTTATTTTGA
>NW_027353490.1:0-886 GCF_012295235.1 Primulina huaijiensis
TGTGTGTGTGTGTGTGTGTGTGTGTGTGTGTGTGGGAGCAACAAATTGACGTACGTGATTTGAAGAAGAATCCGAACATGCATGTGTGTGATTTACGACAATCGAAGTATGTCATTGTTACCGGCTAAAGATTTTTTATAAATTAAATAAGAAGTTTACGAGTTCCACTTATTTAATATATATGTTGTTACATGTTTGATTATCATCAATTGTAACGTAATTATTCGGAAAAACTAACCAAAATTTTGATGTTTGAATTGTTATATGATTTAAAATATTTGAGTTGTTTTGTTACTGTCAATTATAATTTTTTTATCGGAACAATAAGTGGTCGATCTCACATGATACACATGTCCATGCATGCATTACCGAATTTATTAACTTGTGATAAGGGAATTTAATAGATTTCATAAACTAATCTTATGTAAATATCTTATATTACATTCCAAAACTGAGTAGTTTTATTTATATTTTTTCCACAATATATTAAATTTTTTCCACAATATATTATTATTTGTTCTCTACCTAGCTGTTGCTTTGTCTGAGGCAAAACACTCGGTTCAAGCATTCACTGTGACTCAAGTTTTATTCATTGTTTTGACTCAAGTTTTATAAAAAAAAATAGAATTATAAATCATTATATTATTCATGTAATTTGATTTATCGTCCTTTTATATCATACAATATCTAATCTCACGAAGCAAATAGTGTCTAAAAGTAATTAAGGTGGCAATTTAATTGGGGCAGTAAGAAAGAGTACTATTGAGTGAAATCTTTTTGGGCCCATCGTGAACCGGATGTATATATGATCTTTCAATCAATCTAGATAAACCGACAACATAAAAAAAAAAAAAAAAAACTTAGAAAATGACGTTCTTTATGATAG
>NW_027353491.1:0-886 GCF_012295235.1 Primulina huaijiensis
TTATGCAAGTTGATGGTCTATCCAATGATGAAGTGAAGAGTCATTTGCAAGTGAGTTTGATCTCCCTTCCTTTCCTTCTTTACATAATTCCACTTTTTGTGTAAAGAAATGCCAATTCTTACATTACTGGAGTCTCTGTTGATTCAGAAATATCGGCTTCACACTCGTAAAGTTTCTACAACGCACCCCTCCACCCGTCCTGTCGTTCTTGGAGGTTCGTGGATGTCCAAAGAACAGTATACTGAATCCTCAAAGCTGGGAAATTCCCATTCAGGATCTCCTCAGAGCCATATGCAGGTAAACGGAGGCCACAGCATGGACGACGAAGATGACGAAGAGTCCGAGTCCCAGTGTTGGAAGAATCAGATTCAGTTATGAAGGAGAGATGGTCATTAAATTTTTCACCTTGAGTTTTCCCGGTAAAGAGGTGCAAATGGAAGAGGCGGCATCTATCATATATATAAAAAAAATAACTATGTCGAGACAGAGTCATGAAATTTTGTAGGCTTAGATTTATTTTCCGGCTTTGTTTTCTTTACGAGATAAGGAACTGCCACTCAATTCCAGCTCTTGATGCTCCCTTTGCTGGAGATTTGAACCCTTCGACCAAACTTCTTTCTTTTTTAAAAAAAATTGTGATGGAGAATAATTTGGTCAACTTGATTTTTTAAAAAATAATTTTCTTTCTTTTCAAATACGTACGAGAATATATATTTTTTTTAAAATATTTGACTAATTTTATATTGCTGATTATTTTTTTATTCAGTCTCCTTGGCATTAATATTTATCCAAAGCAAAAACTTATGTGAGACAGTCTCAGGGATCGTATTTTGTGGGACTTATATCTTATTTTGGTCATCCATGAAAAAGTATTACTTTTTATGCT
>NW_027353492.1:0-887 GCF_012295235.1 Primulina huaijiensis
ATATATAATTATTAAAACAGACCATGACACTAAAAATTAGTTACTGTAATGGTCTCAAATTTAATAATATAGTATAGATTAAATTTTGCTTTTGTTATAATGTTTGGATACCATACCGTGCAGGTACCAAATGGGATTGGATTTTTGTTGGGCTCGGCCCAATTAATATTGTACGCAATCTATAAGAACAAGTCGATTGAGGATCCAACGGAAGAAGAAGGGTCGGCCCATTTATTCGAAGGGGTCATTCAAATGCATGATTTCAATGAAAGCATGAAAAATCGAAGCCTCAGCAAAGGAAAGAGCCTTCCGAAGCCATCCGTTGCTCGACAATACAATCAAAATATTACTAAGACAAGTTCTATGAGCCCTTATGAGTTGGAAGTATTAAAAGAAAGAGACATCGAGAAAGGTTTTCAAGAAATCCATTGATATATAATCGTGTTTTAGCGATATCTAAATTATTCGAACATTAGAAGGCTTCTCTAAATTTCTAACATATGGCGGGGCGATTTTGTTTTCCTTATTTTTGGATCGATGTATTCTAATTATGAAATACATCGAGATTTCGATATTCTAGATCATAGGAAGACTTGCACTCTCAATTTACATAGCACAGATGTTTGTTGACATTGTTGTTTATACACGCAAAGATGTGCAAAAGACTGGTACGATAATGTGAAGCACATGTTTGGTTTTGGTTATGGAGTATCTAATTAATCGAATGTGTAAGAAATTATACATGTAGTTCATATAAATCAATAATGCTTCAGTAAGTTTATTTGTTTAATTAGATTCTTGTGGGTATCAGTTTGATTATTTCCAGTCCACATGTGAGGCCAACCAAGCAACAGTCTCAGGCCCGACCAATAAGGGATCCATTTTTT
>NW_027353493.1:0-887 GCF_012295235.1 Primulina huaijiensis
TTGTTGTTGTTGTTGTTTTTTTAAATTTCATGTTATTTATTACTATTTTTATTTCCAGTAATATTATTCTTAATTATTAATTTATTTTGATATTATTTCTTTTAAAAAAGTCTTAATTATCAAGTGACTGAAGTCAATACTCAAATAGTGACCTTTCGATGGTAATCTTCCCTGTTTTTTCTAATTTGATTTTATTTTTATAATATTTTAAATTAAAAAAGATAATTTCGCATAAAATCCTATATGAAATTTAGGAACAAAAGAGAAAGAAACTTGTCAATAAATATTTTAATAAAGAGATTAGGTTATTTTTGTCAATTAATGTGAAAAATGTATTTAAAAAATGATAATTTTCCGCACATGACGTCCACATCACCAAACTCCGCGCCTAGTTAACAATTTACGACCAAATTTATTAATAAATGTAAAAATATTAAAATAGCCAAAAAAAAAAAAACAAAGATATTTCCAGTTAACCCTAATTTGACTAGTTAGAAATCCCAAAGTGGCCTACTTAAGTTAATGGACCAAAATGTCTTTTTTTTTTTGGTTTAATTGAAATCAATACTAATGTTTCGTTTGTTTTAATGATAAAGAATTTATTTTTTTATATCATTCAAATATCTGAATAGGGCATTTCAAGAATTTAGGCTCCAGGGAGGCCGCTTACAAAGACTAGCCTGAGCTTCCGAGAAAGAATAAGAAACATCCTTATTCATTTCAATATATAAAACAATCAAGAAGTAAAAAAAATTCAATTTTTTTTAAAAAAAAATTAAAACATGACAGATTTTTCAATTCAAGATTTCAGATAGCACCAACTAAATATTTCTAATAAGGGAAAAAATTGTGTGAGGCGATCTCACATGTCGTATTTTGTGAGACAG
>NW_027353494.1:0-887 GCF_012295235.1 Primulina huaijiensis
CCTCTCTTCCCAAATCTCATAACACCCTTCATAGGTGCTATCTTCGCGAAAACGTGATCACCTACGGCAAACTCAAAATCCCTCATTCTCTTGTAAGACATAACTCTTTTGACGACTCTGAGCACCTACTCTAACAACCTGTGCATCCAGATCTTTGAAATTTTATTTAATCTTATATAATCTCTACTCTTCAATAAATTTAAAGCAAAGGTTTCTTCAAGTAGCTTATGATTTATCCCATCCTACATACAGAGTCTTCATAATTTCGGAAAAAAACAATGGAAAAAAAATGAAATGAAATACAAGGGAATTGATCTGATTTATCGGTTAAGGGTTTGATTTGATTCATACTATTCGCGAGATTAATGACCCTAGCTAATTGGTAACTTGTTTTGTAGAGAGCTCACGTAAAGTTTCTCATTCATATAGTACTTCGAGGATTTTAAAATCTTTAATGGCCTTTTTATGCTAGAGCATGATCTTGTGCTATTTTTTTGATGAAATGGATTCTAATGGCATTTATAAGGTGCCAAGAGTGTTATTACATAATATGGCTGAAAAGACCTGACGATTTTGATTGGTTCGGGTCAAGTTTATGATTATGATACCACGACTTTTATAAATCAGTTTCCCGAGAAAGAGTTCGATCTCAGTTATTGACAGGAGCCATGACAGATATTAGAGGACAAGTGCATCATCTGCGTCAGATGATAAGTGTTTGGCAGAGATCAGTCTCACATCGATCTGGTTTGGGGGAATTGGAGATCAGTCTCCTTTTGAAACATATTTTACCTCTTACTCCCTGGAGAGAGAAAAACCTTTTCTAAACACAAAAAGTACCCTTAATTTATTTCAAACACAAGATTTATTATTATAAAGAAACGAAA
>NW_027353495.1:0-888 GCF_012295235.1 Primulina huaijiensis
TTATAAAAATTAATTCGATTATAGAATTTATTTGTTAGAAATTTGATACGATGGAGTTATAGTTTTATGAATTGATTACTTATTATAACAATATTATAAGATAAAAATATAAAGAGTTGACTAAAATTATAATGATTGACTATAAAAAAAACATGTTTATTCAATTTTATATGTTTTGGTTATAATGTAAATTATAATGACTATTATATAATGTATTTTTAGTATTTTAATTTATGATTTAATGAATTAATAAAATTGTCTTATCTATCTTATCTATCTTATCTATCTTTTAGTTTTATTATATTTCTTTTATTAATGAATATAGTTTTTAATTTATTAGAGTTTTCATGCTTATTATTCGCCTAATTTTTAGGTTATTAATGAATGTTAATTTATTAAACTTAAAAATCGCACAAAAACTCCTATGAGCCAAAAATATACTTAAAAATTGGTACAAAAACTCATATGATGATGTTTCATTGTCAATTTTGCGAAAAAAAGTCTATTATATGACCTGATCAATGAAAAAATATTGTTTTCCACCTCATAAATAGACCAGATTGACATGTTTCACGGATATCATTTCCCGAGACTCTCATAGAAAATTTACTAAAAAATTGGATAAATGTAAAATTTTGAAAAAAAATTTAAACTTCATTTTCATTCCATTTATTTTAAAATCATTAATTAATGAAAAAAGAGAAATCATATTAAAAAATGAAGTGAAAATTTCATTTAAAAAAATAAAGTTAAATTTCGTTTTTCTTCAATTATTTGAAAATTTAATACAAATTTCATTTTTAGTCAATTAATTTAATTTCATTTCAAAAAATAAAAATTAAATTTTATTTTTACAAATAAAGAGATGTATTTATTATTATTTAATCA
>NW_027353496.1:0-888 GCF_012295235.1 Primulina huaijiensis
GCAAGAATTTCAACAAACTATCTCCTCTCAAATAGTGCTTAAAAATTTACCTAAACCATGCATTGCTCCCTTCCATACATACTCCATTACTACTTAGGCTTCGTGTGCCCAAAACATTACACACCATTCTCTTTATTTTTTTTCCCTTTTCATTAAAATCGACGCGTAAATGCGTAATGAAACGAGCGATTTACAATATTTATGCAAAAAATTTGCATTGATTCCTCATTACTTTGAGCGACATGCTTTCTCAACAGGTCCAACTTGTCTTGCAAACTGCGCACACATAGAATCAAAACGATAACACGTTAATAAGCTTTAAATCAATGCCTTGCGAATAGATGAATAACTGAACTTTGTCCATAGGGTACGATATTCATGGTGTATTTTGTGGGGAGGTTTAAATTTTATATTTCAAGAAATTGTCAACGTGACATCTGACAAGTCATTAAATTTCGATCTCAAACCAGCATTTTTCGATATCACATCAGCATTTTCCGATGTCATACAGGAAATTAAAAGTTAGTGTACCAAAATCAAACTTTAAAAACTTAGTCGAACAGAAAACTCTTTTTTGTATATGAATGATATGAAATCTGAATATTTTTGTAAAGAGAGTTTGTGGGCTTATCCTTTTGTATGAGCGTATTATGTATGTGGGAACTCTAAAATAAGGAGAAAAGAAAGGGATTTACCTGAAAATAAACTTCTAGTTTCTTCTTGAGAGTGGCGTATTCTTTCTTCAGTTGTTGGAAAGTTTTCTTGCAGCTGTATATATATATATATATAAATATTATAAATAAAAGAAATAAAAATCAAGAATAAGAAATTAGATCCTAAAAGCACTTTATTTTTTTGTTGTCTGAAGGGAATTCAAAAACCGTAACA
>NW_027353497.1:0-888 GCF_012295235.1 Primulina huaijiensis
AATCACGATGGTCTGGACCATTCACAGTGGAAACAGTGTATCCACGTGGAGAAATTGAGCTGAAGTGCAAAAACGGTCAGACATTCAAAGTAAACGGTCAGAGGGTCAAGCATTACTTTGGAAGTGAAGTGAGAAACAAGGACAACATCCCACTTGAAGAACCAAAGTAGCAAGGAGAAAGTCAGGCTGATGACTATAAACCAAGCGTTGTGTGGGAGGCAACCCACAATTATTTTTAGCAATCGTTTTGTTTAGATTATTTTATTTTAATCTTTTATTTGTTAATTTTAACTATCTCCATTCGCGTATTGATTTTAATTATTTTATTTTGCAGGTGGAATAATTCCAAAATAAAAAAAGGGACAGAGTTCATCGCGCATATGCGCGATATATTTTCACGCACACGCGCACGCCCCAGCTCGGAAGGCAGAGGACATCGCACATATGCGCTTTACAGAGGCGCGCATGTACGCGATATGACAAGGCAGATAATTTCCACCACGACTTTGGCACATATGCGCTGGTTAAGGACGCGCATATGCACGTGATCTGGGTTATAAAAAAAAAGGGCAAACCCTCCTCTGAAAAATCAAACGCCATCTCCCTCCTTTGAAATAACAGCCACCGTCCCCTCTTCTGAAAGACGACCGCCGCTGCCCAGCTCTGAAAGCCGACTACCGCCTTCGCTCACCGCCGTGAATTCCAACCGCACTCCGATTTTCGGTCGCTTTCTGGCGCAAGTAAGAGTTGTTTACAGATTTTGTTCAAATCTTGAGACTAGTTAGGATTTGTGTTCGATCTATATGGAGAATTTTTGATTTTGTGAATTGGGGTGCTTCTCACTGCTCTAAAGCACTTTGTGACTGGGTTTGTACGTGGCATTGATAA
>NW_027353498.1:0-890 GCF_012295235.1 Primulina huaijiensis
ATCGGGAACCAGTATGGGAAGACAGAAAGAAGGGCAGGGATCGACAAATATGGGGGAGGAAAATAAGATTGCAACTACCTTGAGTGGAAATTCAACAAAGTATGGGGGAAAGGTGAATAAGATCCTAGAGAGAATTGTCCCTAAAGACATTGCTACTTTCGGCAACTCTCCAATCAATTCTATGGCAGACAGGGAGACTACAGGCCAGGACAAGGGGGAGGATGTCTTAAGCAATAAGAATTTAATGCCAACGCTCCGGAATACTTATCAGAGAAGGACAAAGAGAGTGGATGCCGAAACAGAGGCTGAAGATGGCATTGATGAATGTATTAAGTTGGGATACACAGGTACAAAGAAGGGGACCTGCGAGTTGGATGTCAATGAAGACCTCGACTTTGAGGATTCCCTTGAAGACCCATTGGAGGTAGATTCAGAATCAGGCGAATCCGAGTATCAGAATTCAATTCAATCTGAAGGTACTGCTGTTATGGAGGAAGCTGTTGACTCATTGGCGAGGTTGTTCTCATCTCCACAAGGATCAATTATTTCTCCCGCGCCACCTAAAACGGTAAACAAGAAAGCTGCTGTGGGTCAGGTACTATCAGGTATAAACTCTTCATTTCTAAATCATTCCTTCACCCTTCATTCTATTCTTCCAGCCTCGTTTTCAGTTTTGGGTTTGTCCAGTGGGTTGTTAGGGGGAGGGATGGTGAGGGTAGATGAAAAGCCGGGAATCGAGAAAGGAAATTTCGACAGAGCTGACATGGTAAACACAGTTACCAAGAAAGGAAGCAGGGAGGAAGATATTACAGATGGAGATTCGGGGGAAGGGGTGAAGAAATCTAATCACATGTTAACCAGAGAGCTATACAGACTGAAGTGGGGGATCA
>NW_027353499.1:0-890 GCF_012295235.1 Primulina huaijiensis
AATTTGTTTAACGTTAGACTACATTCAAGGAAAAAATAACACTTTTATTTATTTTTATAAAATTTTCAAATTTTAATTGAAAATATTAAATTTATATAACCATCTTAATTAATGAAAGACACATCGACTTCCCATCTAATTTTATTATATTAAATATTTTATGATCATGTTATATAAATTTTAAATAACTTTAATAGACTAAATTTTTATTTTGCTTTAATGATTGAGTTTGAATTTAATTTTTTTGATAAATTACAGTTTAAATTCATATTTGAAATTAAATAATTTGTATCTGCTATAATTTGAAGTCATCTATTTATAAAGTGATGTGATTTTTTTCTTTAATGTTAACATACTATTGAAATTCTTTTATTTTCAAATACCTATTTATAAATACACATGTATTTATATATTATAAAATATATAAATTATTATATATGTGTCTATATATTAAAGTTATTACATATATGCGCCTAATATATAAATTATATACACTGCTCTGTCTCTTGCAGAAGTTGGGTAGCGTGACACAAATTTTTATGAAAATTTTCATTTTATTTTTTAAATAATTTGATAAATCTTGAGAAACTAACATATTTTGAAAAAAGTTTTTTAAAAAGTACTATATTCTAATTTAAAAAAAACTCCGTGCTGCTGCATTTGAAAGTTTATATATTACGACATATTGATCGGTCTCATGTGATAAATTACGAGTCTAGAATTGGCGTACGAGAACGTCTCTTGTTAGTTGTCTCACATCGGTTGAATAAAATACTTGAGAGTTGTATGTATGAGCTTTGACAATCATCCCCTCTTGAACTAGCTTTTGAGGTTGAGTTATGTCTAAGTTCCAATTTTAACATGGTATCAGAGCTCATGTTCCACCGTTA
>NW_027353500.1:0-890 GCF_012295235.1 Primulina huaijiensis
GTTAAGTGATCTGGTAAGGGTTAGAAAGGGCCTGGAGGGACAGCATAGCCGCTGAAGTGAATAGGGCCTGTGCGATTCTTTTTGCATGCGTGTAAGGGTTGGGGAAGACGGCTAGAAAGGAAACGCGAAAGCTGTGCAGATGGGGTCTCGTGAAGGAGCTGTCATGGTTTTGGCTTGTTGGAGGCTTGGGCTGCGGGTCTGGGCTAGAAAAGGCTGGACAAGGTTCTCATGGCCAATGGCAGTGCAAACCCGAGGACCTTGTAGTTTAGGTTATATTATCACGCACGTTTTTAAACTATTTACTCTGAATTTTTATCTATTAGCATCGGTGACAAGAAAATTAAATTTATGATTTTGTTAGACTATTTTATAGTCGTATTTGCATGTTTGTAATTTATTTTAAAAGATGGAGTTTTAATATTAATTTTATTTTATTATGTGTGGTGATCGTTATTGTATTTTAAGATGTATACTTTTAATAAATTATTTAATAAGAAAATTGTAAATTTTTCTGCAAATATTAAAGTATTAGTATGTTAAGACACGGTTCGTCACAGTTGGTATCAGAACGCAAGGTTCCTGATATAGGGTTTTGCCGCTGCTGATTGCGAAAAGCTCAGGTGGTCACGCCTCAAGTCTGTAATTTTTTATGGTTTTAAATGCATTAAGTATTAAGTACGAGTTTCTTTAAACTGCATATTTAAGTTTTTGAACCGTTCTAGCATGTTATATGAGTAGTTCGGTTATGAATGTTGGTTATGTGTTGTGTTAAATTACGGTACAGTATGGCTCCTAGACGTGTGATTGACCGAGAGGGCCATGAGGCTCGTGATGACCAGAGAGTTTCCGCTCGACGTCCACCACCAGACCTTCAAGCCTAGATGCTTGCG
>NW_027353501.1:0-891 GCF_012295235.1 Primulina huaijiensis
CTTAAATATATATCTGAAGTTTAACGAGTTGGACTCGTTAGACCTACCAAAAAATTATATTTGTATTATATTTTGGTATATCTAATTTTTAAATAACACAATTTTTGGAATATTGTGTAGTTTCAGAATTTGATAAATTAATCCCCTAGAGAGCTGAAGAATCTAATTGATAGAACAATCGTGAAATCATAACTGAAGACTTCGCTTGAACTGAACTGGAAAAATTTTATCAGCTGAAGTATTAGGACATCAGCTACAGCTGATAATGTTCATTTGAACTGATCGGCCGATCAGTTGACTTCTAATCAGTTGGTCACGTCATCAGTTGATGTATCAGAAAACAAACTGACAAGTCGTACCAAAGTAGAACAATTGAATCATAACAGAACATTCTGAATACCTCGTACTATTGTCATATAAAGTAACTACGCGACGATTAAACAGATATTTGTCATTAAATTTTCATAAAGGCATTCAATACGACCGTTAGATAGAAGACTATATATAGCTGATCGAATCAGCTGAAGAAGGTTGGTGATTACAAGTGAACACACGTGAAGCAATCAAGCTACAACCTTCAATCAAGTTGCGATACCTCTCACAAGTATTTTATCAATTTATAGATAGCACACTCAAGCTCTACATTCATTGTATTCATCAGCATCATTCAGGCTACCAATTTAGAGCATATTTCATTTTATAATTGTATAAGAGTTGTTAGACTAAGAGTTTCAATTTGGCAGTGTGTAAGACCAACTAAAGTGGATTATTACAATTTGTTGTAATATATCGAAATCTTTTAGTGAAATCTTATCCTTGTGGTGGAAGGGGTGACGTAGGAGCATTTGAAGTCTCCGAATATCTATAAAAATTCTCGTGCTCATTTCAGTT
>NW_027353502.1:0-891 GCF_012295235.1 Primulina huaijiensis
TGGTGTCACTCTTTTACGGTCCACTTAGCCAACCAGATCAAGCGGCGCAACGTCAGCAGCTTGACATATGAGAACTTCCGAAGATGTCACCTATATCAGTACTACTCTCACTCATGCACGTTGAATCCAACTTGTTGTAATGATAAAAAAAAGTACAAATCAAAGAAATAGAGGTAGGAAAATTTAGATAAATTGATTTAGAATTTATATTATATTTTTATCATTTTTAAATTTTTTTTTATCGATTATTCTTAGTTTTTAAAATATTATTTAAACGATTTTTTTTTTTAATTGAACATTAGAAGGGCGTTCCGCGTTCGGTTAAATTATTGAATAAATAATTTCTGTTGAGCACGACAATTGTTAAATAATTGCATTATTTTTTAAAATTGGGATGGGTGGTGGGGAGCGGGTCAGAGGTCCAATTCATAGCCAAACTCATCTATGCATATTTTAGAATTTTAAAAGAAAAATAGTTGAAAAGGTGACAATAAATTTTCAACTAATATTAAATGAAACTCACTTATTGAATATATCATTTGAATATGTTTACTAACATCTAATATATGTGTATCATCTTATTATTGAATATCATTTGAATATGTTTAATAACATTTAATATATGTATATCATCTTATTTGTGGACATAAATGTGAGCACATGAATTCACACCACACCATATATATATATATATATGTGTGTGTGTGTTTATAAATGAAATGATACTCACCTATTGAATATGAAACGTCTGCCCTTTTTATTGATTTAAAAGTACTAGAAATTTTTTTTAAACACTCAATTTTCGGTCATTTACATTTACTACATGAAAATACTTTAATAAAATTATTTACCCTTTTAAAATAAAACATCATTCATCTAGCATTTTAAAAA